>NC_057805.1:9546935-9741530 GCF_018294505.1 Triticum aestivum
CCGCCTGCATCCCTATGGGATTTCACTGAATTTCCCGTTTTGTACACAATATTTAGTAAAACGTACACTGTAGCTGTGAGATTGGTTTTTGAATTGCGCCGTTTACAGCTTGGTTCTGTTTTATATCACCAAACCGTATGTAACTTGGTTCAGTTTTATCACCAAAATTGGCAGCTATCTGTCAGCCTAGCTATCACCAAATTTATGTATGATCTTACGGTTCATGATGTGCTGGAGCTCTCAGAAATCAGAACGTTTGTACGATGCATCACACTATGACACTATCAGTTTGTGATCTTGTGTGCAACAGTTCGTTTTCACTGATCAAGTTAGAAGCATTGCCTCTCTATACTCACAAGCCCGGCATCAATCGGAATATCAGATGACACTAGAAAAAAAAAGACCTCACTATCCTTGGCCAGCTCCTTGTCGACGTCGAGGTCGGAGCCCGAGTGGCTGCCGGAGCTCGACATCGCGCTGGATTCGATCGGAATCGGAGAGGGAAGAGGAGAGGACAGAGCGAGAGAGCTATGGTTTGGAGAGGGGACGAATTGGGATTTTTCGTGGGGACGGCGTGGGGTCGGTGGTGGGCCGGGCTGACATGACGGATGCGCCTGTGCGTGCCCGGACAGCCCGGGCGTTTGAGGTCGGTTTGAAGCGCCCTGGTGGGTTGGTTTTCTTTTTATTGGTCAATGACCGGTCTGCACGCCGCGCCCATGTTTGCGTCATACGATGCCCATGGTGCATTCACCTCCGCCTCGTCGCGTCAACGGAAGGGTTGCGTGTCCGCCGCCGTGTTCAGACGTGAGACGGACCGCACCACCTCCGATGAGGCAGCGATGCCACACCTCGCGGAGGATCCATGCGCCATTTGGGCGGACGCGGTGGATACCCGACGGAAGGAGTCCGAGCATCGCCGCCGGGTGGCCTCTTCCCGGGAGTGGCAGAGCGCAAGCTGGACGGTCATCTCCTCCTCGGGGCCACGTGGGATGAGCTTCGGGTTGACGGATCTGAAGGTGTGCGACTAGGATCCGTTGCCCGTCATGCCGGAGATCGCCGGACAGGAGTTTGGGTGGTGGAGTGGCTAGGGTTTGGTCCGGGGAACGGTAGGGGACAAATATATGTGAGGTCGCGTGGGCCAATTTAGGCCGGATTCGATGTGGCAAACGCGCCGGTCAGGCCGGACGTTTGAGGCCGGTTTGAGGCGCCTGTCTGGGTGTTTTTCGACCAGTCACTGATCAATCAGCCCGTCCGAGTGTACATGAAGGTTTAGGCGCCCGACTGTGGATGCTCTTAGTACTCCCTTTGTTCCTAAATACAAAACGACTTTACGGGCTGTTTGCATAGTATAAAGTCTGTTTTTTGTTTTATTAGGAGAATCCGCACGAGTGGTCCTCTGCATTTTGTTCCTTTGAGCGACTTCAATATTCGGCGCCGCTTCTTCCGCTTCCCCAAACCCTCCCAAACTCTCCACTCTCCGAGGCGGCGGCGAGGCGGCAGGGCCCGTCGCCGGCGGCAATGGAGTGCGCAGACTTTAGAGTTGCGCTCGGCTTCGAGAGAGCCATTCGACGCGACCGTCCGTACGGCGGTACCCACGCCTCCCAGCCGAGGGCTCGCCGCAGATGGACTTCTTCGACGCGGCCTTCCAGGGCGACCTTCCCCGCCTCAGGGGTGAGCGACCTCCCCCTCGATCCAATCCGCCAATCGTCTGGCCGCGCACGTCCGCGCGCCGCCCCCTCCCTCCAATGCGGCCTAGGGTTTGGTTTCGGGGGAATGGACGGGGCGGTCCGCGCGTGCGTCTGCTCCTTTCGCTCTGCAATGTAGCGCCGCCGTCCATGTCTCTCACCTCAGATTTCTCGGCGTTGTTCTGAAGAGCTGGCGAGCGGCAGGGACGCGGAGGGGATGGCCTGGCTCGCCGATGTGTGTCTAGTGGGCGCGGGCCCGATGCAGACGGCGGCACGCTTGGGGAAACTGGACGCCGTCAGGTGCATGGTGGAGGAGCTGGGCTTCGATGTCAATGCTGGCAGCCAAGCCGGTATGCGTGCGCTTTCTCTGTGCTGATTGATTCTGTTCATGTTATTATGGTTAAGCCCAATTTCGCAATGTTGCTAGCGTGCACGATCTTTTAGTTTGTGTATATTTCAGTAAATTCATTCACCGCATCAGTTTCAGATACTCTAAGCACTAGTTACTTGTTTTTGATTTTATATTGGCAGGTGTAACTGCTTTGGCTGCCGCTGCAGCAGATGGAAGAATGCGTGTTATGAGGTACCTTCTGGACAAGGGGGCCGATCCAAATAAGCCAGCCAATTCAGGCCATTATCCTCTTCACCATGCTGCAAAACATGGTCTCTTCTGCGCAGACACTAAGCTTTCTGTCTTTAGAGTTGGTTGCTGTGCAAACAAGATTTAAAGGAGTGGTTCATTGTTCTCCTGAACAGTCTTCGACTCCTCACTAATGCAATTTGATCATTTGTGTGGCTTCTAGTTTTTGTTCTATCTTAGACGCTGAATTCTTGCACTTCTACCAAAAGTGTAGTTTATAAGAAATCGATTTGACTATTTTGCACAGCTCATGCTGATTTTTGGTGCTATCCAACAGCTTACAAATTGCATTTCAAACCCTCACTGAGGCGATGTTCAGTCTGGTTCTGATAATTAGCAAACTAGTATTCCTACTTATTTTGTTTCATTTTCATGGCATATTAGATGAACTTGGTCGCGTGACTTTGGAGCTGGGGGCCATATAGTAGATGGTGGCATTTACAGTTTCAGTTCAGTTTGTTCTCCCTACGAACTAATACGACCGGTCCCCAGTAAAAAAAGCTAACATGTATGGTCATATTTTGTGTTTGTGTCTCCTTATAACAAAACGATAACATATGTATGGTCTTATTTGTTCTCCCTATGGATTAATACTTTGCTCTTATTTTGTGCTTGTTTTTTCCGGTTCTGTAGCATTGGCATATCCCTTATAAATGAAAAATAACAACATTGCCTTTCAATCCCAAACAAGTTGGGGTAAGCTAGAGTTGAAACCTACAAGATCTCGAAACCTAGTTATGGTCCTGGCACTTGGATAGCTAACTTCCACGCACCCCTGTTTATGACACCCCTATCCATGTCGTGTCTCTTAAATAGTTTCAGCAAAATAATCATGACGTTGTTAACTCATGCCTGGCCTCTAGCCGAGGCATGCAGGTGGTGGTTCTTGATGATGTTTAAGAATACATTTCTATTGTTGTATGAGAAATGCTTATTTTTCATTGTAACATTATCTCTTTTTTTTTTCTGCACTATGTCTAGGACGTGATGAAGCAGCACGATTGTTGCTATCTAGAGGAGCTAGTATTGATGTAGCTTATCTTGGTCTGACACCACTACATTTCGCTGCTGGCTACGGGATGATTGGTGTCATGAAAGTTCTGTTGGGCACCATGCAGATGTAATAAGTACATTTCATGTTTTTGTATTTGAGCTTTATATGCTACCTTGTTAGAATGCAGATTCATCAACATTTAGTATGTTGGATTGCGGTTCCAAGCCTTGGTCTTCTCACAGCCTTTTATCGTAGCTGTAGATTTTCATCTCTTATATTTCTAAGTTCTAACTAATATTAGTTCAAAATCACATATAGAGTACTTAGCTAAAATGGCGGTTCAGATGGCTTTTCCGCAGGTCATACTTCATGCTACTCTGTACCATTGCTTACTTTTCTTAGCTGTGTGATCTTCAGTTCTTTCATGATGTCGTAGCAGATTTTTATGTTAAATGTACAGCTTGGGATCCCCTTGTTCCTATGCAGAAGCTGGATAGATTCCTGCTTTAACATGTGCATTTCTTATTTGATTAGCATAGTGTTATTCTGTCTTGTACTATTACTATGTCATAAACACTGGTTAGGTTGACAGAACTGTCTTTGCAGCTGAGGCTTAGCAATCTATATAAAATATTTATTGCAAACTGTCATTAGCATGGCTAATGATAGTTCTGTCATCCCACTTCCAGATAAAAGGAGAATCATGAGAACTGAAACATGTTGTGTGTCTCTATGTTCTAATTTCCATCTATTATTTTTAAGCATTCAATATCTGCCTATATCGAAGTCGTATTTTACACTAAAGATTTTCTGTAATAAAAAATGTAGCCGAACAAGGTCTCAGAAGAGGGAAGTACTCCGCTGACTGAAGCACTTCATGGCACCGATTCAGGAGTACCTGAATCTACTTCACTGAAGTGTGTCAAGCTGCTTGTGGAGGTCTGGTAACTGTCCACCTTGACCTCATGTTAATACATATAGTTTTCTTATGATATTAATCTATCACATGCATTGCATAGTCCATAACTTCTGATTTTATATGATCCATATCTACAGGCAGGCGCAGATGTAAATTCTGCTAATAGAGAAACTCCGTTGGTAATAGCAAAACGTTATGGCTTAACTGATTGCGTCCAGTACCTGTCGAAGGTTGGTGCAGACCCTAATATCACACATATTTGTATGAGTTTTGTTGCATTTTTACCTGATTGTGTCTTCTAGTGCTTGCAGTTTTCTTAGTCACTGCTATTATCTAGGGGATCGGGGACATATCTAGCATGTAACACCTATTTCCTACTATTTCGGTTCTCACATGCAAATCTACCCCTGAGTCATCTGATGAATGAAGTAAATCATGTATCGTCCCTTGATCAAACGACTGATAATCCTCTCAGATCTTATCTGTCACTGAGCAAGATTGTTTCTTATTCACTCCAGTCCTTGACAATTGAGGATTTGGTCTGATTTACTCCAGAAATTTACTAATATCCCTATATTATAAATATCAAGTACAATAGAAAGATGATCCCTTGGATGCAAGAAATCTCAACCAAACCACTCATTCCATCTTAGGACTCCTAATTGGACATGAACTCTAGAATACTTGGGTGCAGTTGATGCTGGGTTGGATATAACTAAGATAAGAACTCTTAGTTTGACACAAACTTTTCCTACATACTCCCTTGGTAAATACTCCCTCTGTCCCACAATATAAGACGTTTTTGCAAGTGTTAGCTTACAAAAACGTTCTTATATTATGAGACGGAGGGAGTACCATTTAGTGGTGCTTTAGCTCCTATTTAGCTTATTTTGGGGCTGTCACTTTTTGCCGTAGCCCGCTATTTTTAACTTTGGTAACTACTAAGAGAGCTCAGGAGTGCTTGCTCCTGGCTCAAAAAAGTATCTTTCGTCATTTGAACATTTTCCAAAGAAAAATTAGAGATGGACATGAGTGAGTGTTATATGTAGACTTCAATTTTGATGCAAAGACGTGCATTTCATTGCCCAGTGGAAAATCCATCCCAAACTCTCTCCTCTAATCATCTGTCTACAACTGTACGGCTTGGTTAAACAAACAGTACAACCTAGTTGGTTATGAGTCTTCCATTGTTATATGAAGTTTCATCGTCAAACAATGTCTTTTTTGGCACAAAAATAAACTTCTTTAATCTTCAGTGAACATTGTACATTTTGTATGTATATTTTGCTTGTCTTAATTTGTCTCTATGATTTAGGTTAAGCATGAAAAAAATACAAAAGTTCAGTTGAAATCATATGCCGAGAAAGCTATTAAGAGAAAGGACTATCATGGCGCGTCAAAGTTCTACTCCGAGGTTAGTAGTGATCTGAAGAATGATGTAGTATTGGTTATGCTACTCTAAGGTCTTTGCAAGATGCATATCAGCATATGCATGGAAGTTCTACAGTACACCTTATCCTCTCATTATACAAACATTGGGGTTTCTTTTTCAAAATGTCTGTTCATTGATGGAATCAAGAGTGTACTTATTTGACACCGTCGCCAGGTATAATATGTCTAGATATAAGCCAAGTAACTCTGTGAAGTACAATGATTGTTGAATCCACGACAGTATTACAAGATCTCCACTCTCCAGTCAAGTCTGGACACCTGTTATGTTGTTTGGAAACCTTCAACAGCCATGGCTGCTGGGAACGGTTCAAACCAGCTTCAGCAGCTCTCTCGCTATATTGGTTCTCAGTTTCAGTTCAGAACCATCATAAAGTGTGAACAGCCCTAATGTTATTGCTGATAGTCACAGGCATGGACTTGCGGAACCAGTGTTATCTTGTTAACTTTGGTAAACTTGGCTCTTGTCAGGCATACATAAGTAGCCCTGTGCAAGTTATAACAGACATATGCTGTTCCGTTCTTTTGCTCAAAAGACTTGTTTGCTTATGACACGTCCCTCACCATTTTCAATTCTCTGTTTTGATGTAGGCGATTGAGCTGGATCCTAGTGATGCGGCGCTGTACTCAAACAGGAGCCTTTGCTACCTGCAAATGACTGAAGCAGATAAGGCTTTGCACGCTGCTAACACTTGCATAAAACTGCGTCCGGAATGGATCAAAGGTTACTACAGGAAAGGAGCTGCTCTCATGTCGGTCGAGGTCAGATAAGTCACACAGATTACTCACCTTGCACTTGGTTGCATGGCATCTCCCTGTATACAGACTATAATCTGCCGAACCTCCCATTGGTAGGACTACAAAGGAGCTTGTGATGCATTCATGGCTGGACTGCAGCTGGACCCTGGAAACGCCGAGATGGAGGAAGTTTTCATGTAAGCTATTTTCCAAGAATCTCCCCACTGATGGGATTTTTTTTGGGGTGTTTGGGTGGTGGGGGGCGGGGAGGGTTGTTTGTTGATGCACACTTGCAGACTGGTCTAAACCGGGCGCCAATCAGGGAACGAACTTAACTTGGCTCATGTTTGCAGGGAGGCGGTCGAGGAAATGAAGAAGGATCACTTGGCTAGAAAAGGCTCCAAGCCATCCGATTAGAGGAAAACCGTGGATCGCCCTGCCCCGTTTCGTGTAAATATTTATCCTAGTGCCAGGAAACACACTCATCTTCTTTTTGGTACCGTACTGAGTAACAGAGCACTATGGACTCTGGTTTGCCTGTCAATGGCGCTATCGCAGAATGCCGCAGTAAACCCTAGGTGTAGTGGAAGTGGACGTTTCCTTTCCTGCGTGCAGCGAAAGAGGACCACGATGTTGGTCATCTATCTGGATGGGCATTGCTCCTTCAGTTTGTGTACCTTCTGTCGTGATCCGTTCGTCGATAGAAGTTTCCGTTGTTGCTCCATTGAGTTTCTCCGAGGGTGGTGGCGGCGGCTAAGCGTGTGTGCTCTGCTCCGCGGTAGAAGCTTCGAAACCGCCCTCCTGTAGGCGAAGATGTACTCGCTCACCCTTATGTGGCTTATTTCTGTACCCCAATTTTGAAAAGAGAGTCATGTATGTGGCTTATTTCTGTACCCCAATTTTGAAAACAGAGTCATGGACTGACCGGAATGGTAAATCCTCTGACCTGAATCGCTGCCCGGGGTAGCAGAGTAAGCACCAGATCCTGTCCCCAGTTTCAAAAAGATACATGATTAAGCTGAATTTAGGTCATAATAACCAGTTAGCAGTTTAGTTTGCTGGTAATGCTGTCAGTTTTTTGTTCGAGGAAGGCATTGGTGTCAGTTGAACTAGAGACATCTCATCTCAAACAGCTGGAATCACAAGTGACATTACATGCCGTAGAATCTCCAGGGTAAAGATGGATTTCATCATCAAGTAGGGCGCCGTGGCGATAGCCTGGCTGTCACTCACTCAAGCTCTGGCAAAAAGAGCTTCACTACCCAACTACAAACAGCAACACGATGAACAGTCCCATGAATCGCTACTAGACCAAAAAACACATGGAACTGACCGAAGAAAGATCACATCAAAAAGGAAAAATTCGGGTTAAGTTGACGGAAGATCGACCCATCTCCGGCCAAGGAAAACTGAATCTTGCGTCCGTCCCAAGGAAGGAGGTGTGCTCAGCTCATTGAGAGGGCGCCGCGTCGTCGTCCCTGGAGGAGACGTCGGAGAACTCGTCGGCGTACATCTCCTCGACCATGGGCTTCCACAGCCGCACCCGCGCGTTGATGAACCAGTTGGATATCTGTCTTCTGGTTAACCCCGTGCTCACGGCCAGCCTCAGCTTCTCGCTGTCGCTGGGGTACCTGCTTCACGTTGCAGCAAAACACACACAGCCGAGTGTCTGTCAACTAGCTTTGGATGTCTCGAATGCTACTTTCAATTACTGAATCTCAATATCTTCATGTTTCGAGTGATGCTTTTTTGAATCTAAATGTTTTTCAACGACCGTACTCGACTGTTCCGAAACATAAGGTGTATTGATTTTTTAAAGGTCAAAACTTGTCTATATTTGAATTTGACCAAGGTTATTGAGAAAATTTTTAATATCTACAAATATCCCTTCGTTCCAAAATAACCCAAATTTTAGGATTGTCCTAATTAAGCCAATCTGTTTGAATTTTGACCAAGTCTATTCGAAAAAATGTGCTAAGATCTACACATACAGATATTTCATAATGAATCTAGTGAAGCAAATTTATTGTATAGATGTTGGTATATTTTTGTATAAACTCGGTCAAACTTAACGAAGGACAAATCTAAAACTTTAATTATTTTGAAATGGAAGGAGCGTCAAAAGTTTATAGGTTATACTATGTCGGGATGCATGGCAGACAGAGCTTTGTTAGTGCTAAGCAGCTAGGGTGGGCACTCACGGATCTAGGAAATGGTTGAAGAGCCAGGCCCGGAGCACGGCCACCGACCCCTCCGGCAGGCCCCTCAGCGGCTTGCACACCTGCTCCGCCGCCCGCGCCGCCGCGGCCTGCTTCGTCCGCCGGACCAGCCGGCTCACCACGTCCTCCGTCTGCGCGGGGTCGTACTCGTCGTCGTCTTCGTCCTCCTCCTCCTCCTCGCTGTCATCGTTCGCCCACAGCGTCGCCCTCGGCGCCGGCGCCGGCCTTGTGATGACGGCGGCGAGCTTGCGGAGGATGGCGCGGCGCAGGTTCCCGAAGTGGCGCGTCATGGCCCGCGACATGAGCGACGTGTACCCGGCCGTCGCGGCGGGCCCCAGCGCCGGCTCGAAGGACGAGGCCACGCGGCTCAGCTCCTGGAAGTAGTGCTCCTGCCGGCCCTCCAGCTGCGAGAAGTCGATTAGCCGCCATGGCCATGGGGTTAGCTAGCCGAGGGAAGAAGAGACAGATTATATCACTAGCTGATAATGCAATGGAATAGTGCGGACTGACCTCGCTGAGAAGGCCGAGGAGCTTGGCATGCACCGCGCCGGCGCCGCCGTCGCTCCTGGCTTGGATCCCGCGGCGGCGCGTCGCTGCCGCCCGCAGACGGATCTCTCGGAGAGCCTGTTCGCCGGCCGCCTCGTCTTCGCTGCCTCCCCCAGCGCTCTCGTCGTCGTCGTCCCCGCCGACGACGGCGGAGACCGCGTCGCGCAGCAGCTCCTGCACGGGCCTCAGGTACCGGGAGCCACGCAGCACCGAGTCCACGGACGGCATAACCCCAGGCGCCAGAGCCGGCGCGTCCGCGTCCTCGTCGCGCGCGCAGCAACACCGGCGGCAGACGTCGTCGGCAGTCGCCGCCGGGGCGCCGAGCGTGAGCGCCAGCGGGCCAGCGGGCGAGGCAGCCGGGTGGTGCTCGCGGCAGCAGTGCTCCCGCAGACGGAGCAGCATCAGCGGGCCGTTGGCGCTGTCGGTGGCGACAGGACGAGCTTGCTTCGGCGAGCCGCTTTCCTGGAGGCGCTTGGTCACCATGTCTCCCTACCTACCACCACCACCGCCACTGACCATCGTTCATTAGCTTATCAAGAAAACATATCATCATCGTAAACTGAACTGATTAGTGCATGAGGATGAACTGAACTGATTAGTACATGATGATGAACAAGCATCAGCGTAAATGTGTCCATGCATGCATGCATGCATACCTCCTCTAGCTGTTGCCCTGGCCGGCCGGTGAAGAGAGGTGAGTGGTAGACCGGTGCTCCAGAGTAGAGCTACCGAGCTGGTGCAGAAGCACAATGGTATACGAGCTACCGGAGAGAGAGAGAGGGAGAGAGGGAGGCAGGTTCAAAGGGGCTTGGCTTGGCTTGGCTTGGCAGGAGAAGATATATATAGAGTGGTAGCTACTGTGCTGGTCATGGTCCATGCACATACACATACGCAGGCAGTGTGTATCTGCCCTGTATACTGCACTCCACAGCTCTACTGTGTGCTCTAGTGTAGAGGAGCCTCCGTTGGACAATGTGTGTTTGCATTGAAACGACGGCACCAACCATAGGAGGGAGGGAAGAGGCTTTTGGCACTGTGACTTCGGTGCAAGCAAGCCAGCAAGCTCTGTCTTTTGGCACTGTAATTACATGTCCTCCTGTCTCCTCCTCATCACCTATACCTCCTCTACTGCATGCCCTCCATGTCTACTACTGGTATCTATCTAGTACCGCCACAGCCCACAGCCTCTGCTACTACTGGCCGGGTATCTATCTAGCCCAGCCTTTCTTTCTTGGGGAGTGCAACCATGCCTCATGTCATATGCGAGCTCTCTCTCTCTCTGTGTATGTGTATGTGTGTTGGCCTGGCTGCAAAGCCACACACACACACACATGGTCGTGGTAGGGGCCCTCGGTCCGGCCTTGGTAGAGGCGTAGTGTAGTAGAATCGACCTCAATGCTGTGCTGTGCTGCCTTGTGTAGCTGTCCTAATCTATGGAAAGACCAGTGACTTTTTTCTTCTGGCTGCCTGCAGCTTCTGTGCCTGTTGATGCATGCTTGCTTGGTTCATGCCTCATGGTGTGTGTGTGCGCGCGCGCCTCCACATGCATGACATGACAAGCAAAGCACTCCGTAGCAATTGATCCGCTGCATGCTGCTGCCTCAGTACTCCTACTTGCGCCATGCATGCATGCTAAAGGTGAGCAGCAGCCTGACAGGTCCGCGATGCACATAAATGGATAGACACATCATACATCAACAAGTCCTTAATTCAGTCATGGCTGCATGCTGGGGAGAGAGAGAGAGATGGGGGTCGTGGTGCGAGGGCATCTCCAACGGCAATCACCGAGCGGACACCATGGATGCGTTCGGACGTGTCCGTGGACAACTCGGCCATCCCAACCGTGTCCCTCAAATCTGAATGTATCAGACGAACCCAAAGAAGAAAGAGATAAGTGGAAGACGGGTTGTAAATACGCAAAGATTGCATATCTTTTCATTGATAGAAGTAAAGAGAATGAGAACAATGAAGAATACAACAAATGACACGAACACAAGAAAGCATGAACATGATGCCAGAGCAGAGAGAAAGAGGATGCTCGGTCTCGGTCCAAACAGAAAAGACAACACAAGTAAACCCACGAAACTCCAAACTAGAGAGGCAAGCCAAAACCAACGAGACGTTCAACATCACCAAAGCCATCCACGGAAACGCCACGAGCGATCAAGATGTCGCCTTCATGAAGAAGAAGGGCGTCGTCGTCCGGTCCGAAGATCCGGGCCTAGGGTTTTTTGTGAGTTCGAAGAGAGGCGGAGATAAAGGCCATGGCAGCGCCTCCAAGAAGGAAAACACCCCCATGGCAGCGCCTCCTCCCCCGTTTTGAGAACAGTCCGTAGGATTTTCAACATCCAAACCATTTTGTGAACATTTAATGCGTGGAGTTGGAGGCCAAACAATATCCGGACAATCTTAATCGAATATTTGTTGGCTTTTTGGGGATTGCCCTAAAGGAGGAGGGGAGGAGGAGGTCAAAACAAACAAACAAAAACAGTTTCTGGAGGTGTCCATCGATGTCACTGGAGAGTGATTGATTGGACTGATCCTAAGCTAGCAGCAGCAGCAGCAGGGGCGGCGTGGTGGCGCTGTTTGTTGCTCTTTCTTTTGGGGCAGAGGGGCGGCTTTTTATTCGTTCAGGCGATCCCTACAGTGCCGTTCAAACTGACCTGATTTGAGCTGTGAACTGACCACGTTTCAGTTTGACCAATCGAATCAATGCCCGCACGCCTTTCATCACCTTCCGTCCCTTGTCTTCTACTAGTACATGATGATGCCACGGCACGCGTATCGCCTCAGCTCAACTGTACATCTTGGGTAGTAAATAGTATCATGTGTGCAAAGTGCCACAGGGAGGCCCAAACTTAACAGCTGGGTTCAGTTTGGCCAAAAGCATCTACTACAGAATCTGAAAGGTTGATGGGTATAGGGTGCTGGCGGCTTTGTTCATTTGGAAGCACCATAACGCGGTCATCTTTGACGATGCCCAGCTTACCTAGCTTAACTTGCCTACTTGACACGTTCAAGTCGGAGGTCACACAATCGGTGACAGCAGGTGCCGGATGTCTGGCCGTTCTGCTTCCAGCGATTCCTCTGCCTAGTGTGTAAGAGCATCTCTAGCGGATCCCGCAAACCGTTGTCCTGTAAATCTCATTTACGGTATCCCGTAAACGGAATTTATGGTACGACGGATGTCGAGACATATGACAGATCCCGCAAACAAACTGAAACACATACGACATATTCAAACTAGCAGTTCACGCCGCTTAAAACATCACTGGAGTTCATACTTAAAACATCACCGGATTGCAAACTAAAAACACAGTTCATACTTAAACATCACCGGAGTTCATACTTAAAACATAGGTCATACTAGTATAAAACAAAAATTAAACTAGATCTACTCGTCATCACCATCACCGGAGTTGCCAACACTGAGGTGGTGCTCCATGTGGGAGTTGGAGAGCACGAAGGCGAGGTCGTACTCCTCCCTCAACGCCGGCACCCACACCGCTGCAGCTTCATCCCCTGTGACGGCCGCGTCCTTCTCGTTGAACCAAGCACGCTCCGCCGCCCGGAGGCGCTGGATCGCGGGATCGAAGATCCGGTGGAGGTGGTCAAAGTTGGTCCATGCGTGCTGGCCGGAGCCACGGGACAACGCGCTGTGCTTCCACGCCTGCTCCTTGTGCCACTCCTCCACCGGCGGGCGGAGGGAGGATGATGCGGAGCATCCCACGGTCATCCCCAGGGACCTACCTACGTCTCCCACGACACCACTTGGACCAATGACAAGAGCTCGAGCAAAGGCTATCGAAACTAAGGTGAACTCGCTCCTCTCCGAACTACCACCTTCTACATATGAGACATGGCTACTACCTCAAGCGGAGACCCTATGTGAGATCAGGTACTTGGAGGGAAGGCACGGGACAGCTACACCCAACGGACAAGACAACGAGGACACCAAGTACAAGGACCAAGAGGAACTACCAGGAAGCTACAGCCCCCGGACGACCGAGCCCCTCCGGACGACCGGAACCACCATCACAGAACCAAAACATCGGAGGTATGGAGGCCACCGGACGACGACACTCCGGACGTCCGACGCCCACCAAAAATCCGATGCCGCCTGATCAGAGCCAAAACGTCGGAAATCCGACACTTACCGGACGTCCGAGCCCCCGCGAGACACCGGACGACCGGTAACTGTCGGACGTCCGACGCCTGTGTGTTGACTGCGTGTTGGGCCGAAGCCCATGTACCCTTTCGTAGACTATATATACTCCTCATCCTCCCTCCTATTAGGGTTAGCAAAGTATTAGCTCATTTGAGAGATAGAGCTTTGCTCATCCACTTGATACCTTCTCCATCGGAGTTCACGACCTCTACGGAGAAGATCCCCCAAGTGGATTCAAGACCCCTCACAGGAAGACCCCTCAAGACCTCCTCACGGAGAACTACCGCCTCTTGTATCGTCCTTTGTTGCATTTGGATCTTGTATCACCCTTTATGTTCATGGATCTAGCACATGTGTGATTGTTCTCGTTGATTTGAGTGTCTTTCTCTCACGTTTTACCCTCATGTTCTTCGTAGGATCCTCTCCATTTCGTGAAAGACCGGCCCTAGGGTTTCCACCATGCATCATCTTGGTATCATGAGCCTTGGTTGATCACGAATTTGGAGCCCCTACCCTTGTTTTGTTGATTTTGTCCCAATTTCGAAAATTCCCCACCAAAATAGCCCCAATTTTTTGGTGATTTGTTGGTGTGATGAAGTTTTGTTGGATTTGATCCATGGATTTGCTTTGACACGAGTGGATCTATCTTTCCCCCACCATCTCCACCATTTTCATCCACAAATTCGTCCAATTTTGCACGAACTTTTACATATGCACCACGAACCCTAGAGTTCATCACGTGCCCGAAATCGCCCAGGCACCGGACGTACGACAGCCACCGAACGTTCGACGACCACCACCGGACATCCGACGAACCCTGACGAAATTGAACTTTGTTCAATCCCACCGCTCCACTTCCACTTCCGCATACGCACTCCCATACCACTACACTTTCCGCAACCACCATCGCTTACCCGCTACCAATTCCGACAATTTTTGACACATTTGGTCTTTGAGAATTTGAGTTGCGATTTCCGTTTCCTAACGTGTTTCGGCTACTTAGGGACGGTTCGACGACATCACCGCCGCTCATCTTCGTCATCGACATCGACCACTTCACAATTTTGACACCTTCACCGTAAGCAAGAACGGTAACCTCTATATCATCTTGGTATCGTGGTATCCCATCATTGTACATTCTTGCCATTGCATTGATAACCCCATAGCCCATTTTCGCGTCACTTACCTATCGAGACTAGCCATTTGAGTATTGCTGGCAACGTTACTTGTGCACATTAGTGGTCATTGCATATATCACATCATTGGTATACATATCTTGGTATCATCTCTTGTGTCACAAGGTTGTCCTCGCATATACACAATTGCTATCTTGGTTCGTGAAGTTTTGCATAAGAGGCCAAAGAAAGCTCAAAAGAGAAAGAGCCAAACCAGCTTTTAAGCAAAAGGAAAAGATAAGCAAAGAGCTTTTAAGCAAGAACCATAGCATCATACTACATTAAGATTGTCATACTCGATCATCTTGGATCATATCATCGAAACACCATACATAGAACATACTTGGGATAGAAGTCATTGCATTTTGCTTAGTAGGTTGTGCACAATTCTCTTATCCGCCTATTGTGCAATCAAGCTAGCGTCTCTCTAGCGTTGTGCAACAGGAGCATTTCGTGGATTCCACATTTTGGCTCATTCCTTGGTTGCATGACCCCATCTATCTATCCGTGTGTGTGTTTCCGTGTGACATATCTTGCTATTGGTCTACTTGTTGCATTTGCAAATTTGCGAATCTTTTTCAACATTATTGAGTCTCACTAACAATTGCATAAATTTGGTCCACCATCCTAACCAAGCTCCACCAAAAGCTTTATGTGTGTAGGTGTGAGAGATTGACAAGATACGGTACCAATTGTTCTATTTCCTTGTTACATCATTGAGTGATCTTTGATCCATTCTCAACATCGGTCAAGGTACATTTGGTATTGTTTTTCCCTTTCTCCCACTCACACAATTACTTGGAATGATGGATAGGCCAACTACTTCTACCAACCCACTCTTCATCGAGCTAGACAAGGACCCGAACACCTACGTCACCAAGAACCACCTCTTCGGCGCACAAAGAGCTTTGCATCAAGAACAACAAGCATTGAGCGACCGCATCGACAACCTCGCCACCGACTTGCGACATTCTGAGCAACGTACAAGAGAATACTTCGACAACAAGCTCGACGAACAAAAACAAGAGAGTAATGCAAGAATGGGTGAGATTCGTGCCTTGTTGGTCAACCGCTCTTCTACCACTTCGTCATATTCAAGACGGAGCCGCTCGAGTCAACATTCCGACGACACCATCTCCGGCTCAAGTACACCGACATCGAACACTCTACGTCGAGCCACACACCAAGACCGTCAAGCAAACCGCAATCCTCTACACGACAATCGTCCACAAGAACAACTTGGCGAGCAAGAACATCGGCATCGCCAAAATCAAGCTACTCTTGCGCAAGCACAAGAACGACAACGCCTAGCCAACACGAGGAAGAGCGAGCACGCCAACACCAAGACGAGCAAGACGCCGAAGCTCTCCGTCAACAACAACAATGGCGTGAAGCTCAAGCACTTGAGGTGCAACGTGCCCTCCGAGAAACAAGTCGCGCTGTCGCCGCACGCAACCGACATACTCGTGAGCAAGAAGAAGCACTTTGCGATGAAGTTCAAGAGAGGAACTATCAAGCATGATTGCACCGACAAGTCCCACAAGTTCCTCCACAAGCTAGACAAGAACCACAAGTCCGTCAAGAGCAACAAGACAATGGGAATCCTCCACGCCTAGACCAAGTTGAGGGTGACAATCCTCCACGTCAAGGACGTCATCACCCTTGACCCCAACACAATGAAGAGCAACGCTATGGCAAGCTCAAGTTCACTATGCCCAAGTTCACCGGAAGCAATGACCCCGAAGAGTATCTTTCATGGGCATTGAAGGTTGACAAGATCTTTCGTTTGCACACCTATGAGGAAGAGAAGAAGATCGCCATGGCATCCCTTGAGTTCCAAGACTATGTCCTCATTTGGTGGGAGCAAACCATTGAACGCCGAGAAGCAAGAGGTGAACCACCAATCACAACTTGGGATCAGATGAAGGATGTCATGAGAGCGCGCTTTGTGCCAACCTACTACAACCGCGACCTCTTCAAAAAGTTACAACTCCTCAAGCAAGGAACAAAGAGCGTTGAAGAGTACTACAAGGAAATGGAAATTTCCATGATTCGAGCAAATGTCACGGAAGATGATGAGCAAACTATGCACGTTTCTTGAATGGACTCAATCATCCTATCAAGAAGATCTTCGACTTCCAACCTTACTCCAACCTTATCGAGCTAGTACACCAAGCTACCAAAGCGGAGCGACAAGTGCAAGATGACTTCAAGTATGCAAAGTACTCTTCCAAGAACTACAGCTCCAACAACCAAGCTTCAACGACTCCAACACCTTCTACCTCAACCAAACCTTCTACAAGCAACGGCGACAAGTCAAGTTACAAGAAAACTTCGACATCCTGAAGTCGTCCTCCTACTACAAGCAACTTCAAGCCGAGAGCTTCATCATCTACAACTCCACCGGATGAGACCATCAAGACAAGTTCCATCAAGTGCTTCACATGCGGCGGCCGAGGCCACAAGTCCTTCGAGTGTACCAACAAGCGCACCATGATCCTCAACGACGACAGCACCTATGACTCCATGAGTGAAGAGAAAATGGAAGCCCTTGAGCAAGTGGCCATGCACCGGCGCGTGAATGAGGATGAAGATGATCAAGTCTTTTGTGACGAAGATTCGAGCCCCGCTCTCGTTGTCTCCAAAATCTTGACACTTCAACATCAACAAGACGAAGACCAAAGATGCCATATCTTCCACGCCAAGGCGGGCATCAATGGAAGGTCCGTGAAGGTCATCATCGACGGAGGAAGTTGCCATAACTTCGCGAGTGAAGAACTATGCTCCAAGCTCCACTTGGTCAAGATGAAGCATCCTCGTCCCTACAAGGTCCAATGGCTAAGCGACTCCGGTGCTATACAAGTAGAGCACACCGTGCAAGTTTCCTTCAAGATAGGAGCATACAAAGACTCTTTGGAGTGTGATGTCGTTCCGATGTCCGTTTGCCATCTCCTACTTGGGTGACCATGGCAATTCGACCGTGGCGTCATCCACAACGGGCGTACCAATCACTATAGCTTCAAGATGAAGGGAAAGGAGTACGTGCTACGACCTATGTCACCAAGTCAAGTGATCGCCGACAAGCAAGCAACCACACATCATGGAGAGAATAGTGAGAGAGTGAGCCACCCTAAAGGGAGTGAGAGCCACAAGCCAAAAATGAGTGCCTCCACGATGAGCGACAAGAAAAACCTAGTTCTATTTGCTACCAAAAGTGAGATGAGAGAAGTGTGTGAGAACCCATCAAGTGTTATGCACTATGTCCTTTTGTGCAAGGACGAGGCAACAAAAACTAACACCTCTCACAATCTACCTTTAGTGTTATCTTCTCTATTGCAGGAATTCCAAGATGTATTCCCCGACGAGCTACCTCCGGGTCTACCTCCTCTTCGAGGCATCGAACACCGCATCGACCTCATCCCCCTAGCACCTCTTCCTAACAAGGCACCATGCTGCGTCAATCCCGAAGAAACCAAGGGGATCCAACGGCAAGTACAACAACTCATCGACAATGGCCATGTACGAGAAAGCTTGAGCCCATGTGCCGTACCGGTAATCCTTGTTCCAAAGAAAGATGGTACATATCGCATGTGTTCCGATTGTCGTCCTATCAATGCTATCACCGTTCGTTATCGATACCCCATTCCACGCCTTGATGATGTGCTAGATGAGCTTAGCGGAGCCACCATTTTCTCTAAAATTGATCTTAAAATTGGCTACTATCAAATACACATCCAAGAAGGTGACGAATGGAAAACTGCTTTGAAATCCAAGTTTGGCTTGTATGAATGGTTGGTCATGCCAATGGGTTTATCTGAAGCACCCGGTACTTTCATGCGCGTCATGCATTTTGTTCTTAGGCCCTACATTGGTGTATTCGTTGTGGTCTATTTCGACGGCATACTTGTTTTTAGCAAATCTCTTAAAGGTCATGTCACCCATGTTAGAACCGTTTTGCAAACTCTTAGAAAAGAGCGCCTTTATGCTAATATGGAAAAATGCCTTTTTGGTGTTGATAAGCTTGTTTTCTTGGGTTTCGTTGTGTCTTCGAAGGGTGTTCATATAGATAAATCTAAGATCAATGCTAATTAAACTTGGCCACAACCAACCAACTTGCAACAAGTGCGAAGTTTCCTTGGCTTAGCCAGTTTCTATCATAGATTCGTGAAGGATTTTACCACAATCGCTTCACCTTTACATGCCTTGAGTAAGAAAAATGCACCATTTGTTTGGGGACCATCTCAAGATACCGGATTCAATGAGCTTAATAATTTGCTTACGCATGGCCCTTTGCTTGCATTACCCAACTTTGATAAACCATTTGAGATACATTGCAATGCTAGCGGTTACGGCATAGGAGGCGTGTTGATGCAAGAGAAACACCCCATAGCTTTCTTTAGTGAACAACTTTCCGGAGCGCAACTCAATTACCCCATCTATGACAAAGAACTATATGCTTTAATTAGAGTCTTGCATGTTTGGGAGCATTATCTCCGCCCTCATGAGTTCATTCTCCACACTGATCATGAAACACTTAAGTACCTTAAGGGTCAAACTAAGTTGAACAAGCATCATGCTAAGTGGAGTGAATTCATTGTGTCATTTCCTTATGTCATCAAGTACATCAAAGGTAAGGAAAACGTTGTGGCAGATGCTCTTTCCTATAGATGCATGCTTGTTACCCAACTTGATTTAAATGTCATTGGCTTTGAGCACATAAAAGACTTGTATGCGCATGATCCTACTTTTGCTATTCCTTATGCCATATGTTTGACGTATACGCCTTGGGAACGATATTACATCAAAGATGATTATCTTATGAGAGCTAACAAACTTTGTATCCTGATACGTCTCCAACGTATCTATAATTTTTGATTGTTCCATGCTATTATATTATCTGTTTTGGATGTTTATGGGCTTTACTAAACACTTTTATATTATTTTTGGGACTAACCTATTAACCGGAGGCCCAGCCCAAATTGTTGTTTTCTTGCCTATTTCAGTGTTTCGAAGAAAAGGAATATCAAACGGAGTCCAAACGGAATGAAACCTTCGGGAGAGTTATTTCTGGAACGGAAGCAATCCAGGAGACTTGGAGTAGACGTCAGGGAAGCTTCGAGGAAGCCACGAGGCAGGGAGGCGCGCCCTACCCCCCTGGGCGCGCCTCCCACCCTCGTGGGCCCCTCGTGGCTCCCCTGACCGACTTCTTTCGCCTATATATGTCCATATACCCTAAAAACATCGGGAAGCACAATAGATCGGGAGTTCCGCCGCCGCAAACCTCCAGAGCCATGAAAAACCAATCGGGACCCTGTTCCGGCACCCTGCCGGAGGGGGGGATCCCTCACCGGTGGCCATCTTCATCATCCCGGCGATCTCCATGACGAGGAGGGAGTAGTTCACCCTCGGGGCTGAGGGTATGTACCAGTAGCTATGTGTTTGATCTCTCTCTCTCTCTCTCTCTCTCTCTCTCTCGTGTTCTTGAGGTGATATGATCTTGATGTATCGCGAGCTTTGCTATTATAGTTGGATCTTATGATGTTTCTCCCCCTCTACTCTCTTGTAATGGATTGAGTTTTCCCTTTGAAGTTATCTTATCGGATTGAGTCTTTAAGGATTTGCGAACACTTGATGTATGTCTTGCCGTGCTTATCTGTGGTGAAATTGGGATATTCACATGATCTACTTGATGTACGTTTTGGTGATCAACTTGCGGGTTCAATGAACTTATGCATAGGGGTTGGCACACGTTTTCGTCTTAACTCTCCGGTAGAAACTTTGGGGCACTCTTTGAAGTTCTTTGTGTTGGTTGAATAGATGAATCTGAGATTGTGTGATGCATATCGTATAATCATACCCACGGATACTTGAGGTGACATTGGAGTATCTAGGTGACATTAGGGTTTTGATTGATTTGTATCTTAAGGTGTTATTCTAGTACGAACTCTTGAATAGATCGATCCGAAAGAATAAATTTGAGGTGGTTTCGTACCCTACAATAATCTGTTCGTTTGTTCTCCGCTATTAGTGACTTTGGAGTGACTCTTTGTTGCATGTTGAGGGATAGTTATATGATCCAATTATGTTATTATTGTTGAGAGAACTTGCACTAGTGAAAGTATGAACCCTAGGCCTTGTTTCCTAGCATTGCAATACCGTTTACACTCACTTTTATCATTAGTTACCTTGCTGTTTTTATATTTTCAGATTACAAAAACCTATATCCACCATCCATATTGCACTTGTATCACCATCTCTTCGCCGAACTAGTGCACCTATACAATTTACCATTGTATTGGGTGTGTTGGGGACACAAGAGACTCTTTGTTATTTGGTTGCAAGGTTGTTTGAGAGAGACCATCTTCATCCTACACCTCCCACGGATTGATAAACCTTAGGTCATCCACTTGAGGGAAATTTGCTATTGTCCTACAAACCTCTACACTTGGAGGCCCAACAACGTCTACAAGGAGAATGTTGCGTAGTAGACATCATATCCCCGAGTCTTCTCTTCGTTTGTTACTTTTGCAAGAATCTCATGGAGGCGGACTTATGGGACACTTTGGACGCGACAAGACATTCTCTACGCTCTCAAAGAACTACTTTTGGCCCAAGATGTTCCGCGACGTCTCACGTTTCACCAACCGATGCTCTACATGTTGCAAAGCTAAGTCTAAAGCTCAATCCCATGGTCTCAATATGCCACTTCCTATTCCGTATCACCCATGGGAAGATATTAGTATGGACTTTGTGATTGGTTTCCCTAGAACTAGAAATGGCAAAGATTTCATGTTTGATGTTGTGGACCGATTCTCTAAAATGGCTCATTTCATCCCATGCAACAAGATAGACGATGCTTCACATGTTGCAAATCTCTTTTGTAGGGAAATCTTGCGCCTACATGGAGTGCCAAAGATGATTGTCTTAGACCGCGACGTCAAGTTCCTAAATTACTTTTGGAAGACACTATGCGCCAAGCTCGGAATCACGCTCTTGTTCTCTTCGGCATACCATCCTCAAACCGAAGGCCAAACAGAGGTCACGAACCGGACGCTATCTACTCTCCTACGCCTATTGATCAAGAACAACATCAAGGAGTGGGAAGAGTGTTTACCCATCGCCGAGTACGCCTACAATCGAGCACGACACTCTACTACCAGCAAGTCCCCCTTCGAGGTCGTCTACTGCTTCAACCCGTTGTCCCCATTGGACATTCTACCTCTTCCACTACAAGAGCGCATCAACATGGACACAAGTGCACGAGTGAGCTACCTCAAGAAGATGCATGAAGATACAAGGCACACCATCGAGCGCCACGTACAACGACTCGCGACCAAGCTCAACATCAACAAGCAACCCATGATATTCAACATTGGAGATCTTGTGTGGCTACACCTTCGGAAGGACCGCTTCCCCAACGAACGCAAGTCCAAACTTCTACCTCGAGCCGACGGACCCTTCAAGGTGCTAGCATGCTACAACAACAATGCTTACAAGATCAACTTACCACATGACAAGTACAACGCGAGCGACGTCTTCAACATCAAGGATCTCTCTCCATACCATGGTGATGAGTCTTTCGATCCGAGGTCGGATCTTTCCCAAGGGGCGGGGGGGAGATGATGCAGAGCATCCCACGGTCATCCCCATGGACCTACCTACGTCTCCCACGACATCACTTGGACCAATGACAAGAGCTCGAGCAAAGGCTATCGCAACTAAGGTGAACTCACTCCTCTCCGAACTACCACCTTCTACATATGAGACATGGCTACTACCTCAAGCCGAGACCCTATGTGTGATCAGGTACTTGGAGGGAAGCCACAGGACAGCTACACTCAACGGACAAGACGGCGAGGACACCAAGTAGAAGGACCAAGAGGAACTACTAGGAAGCTACAGCCCCCGGACGACCGGCACCTGTCGGACGTCCGACGCCTGGAGGCACCAGTCGAACAGCCGAGCCCTAGCCTACGCACACTCCAGCGGCCAGACGACCGACACCGACCGAACGTCCGACACCCTGCAGCCACCGGACGACCGAGCCCCTCCGGACGACTAGCACCACCATCACAAAAGCAAAATGTCGGAAGTATGGAGGCCACCGGACGACCGATGCTCCGGACGTCCGACACCCACCGAAAACCCGACGCCGCCTGATCAGAGCCAAAACGTCGGAAATCCGACAATTACCGGACGTCCGAGACCCCGCGAGAGACCGGACGACCGGTAACTGTCGGACGTCCGACGCCTGTGTGTTGACTGCGTGTTGGGCCGAAGCCCATGTACCCTTTCGTGACCCTAGACTATATATACTTCTCCTCCTCCCTGTTATTAGGGTTAGCAAAGGATTAGCTCATTTGAGAGATAGAGCTTTGCTCATCCACTTGATACCTTCTCCATCAGAGTTCACGACCTCTACGGAGAAGATCCCCCAAGTGGATTCAAGACCCCTCACGGGAAGACCCCTCAAGACCTCCTCACGGAGAAAAACTACCACCTCTTGTATCGTCCTTTGTTGCGTTTGGATCTTGTATCACCCTTTATGGTCATGGATCTAGCACATGTGTGATTGTTCTCGTTGATTTGAGTGTCTTTCTCTCGCATTTCCCCTCGTGTTTTTCGTAGGATCCTCTCCATTTCGTGAAAGATCGGCCTTAGGGTTTCGACCCTGCATTAGAGGAGCTCCCAGGCTCATCATCGTTGCAGCACTTGTGAGGCGGCTCGCCGCCGTGGCAGTCGAGCCCCCTCGTCCACCCCTCCTATCACCCACGCACGACGTCAGGGCTCGTTTCTAGTGGCTTTGCTCGCATTGCTCAGTTATGGCTGGTGAGGGAAGTTACCCGGTTATGAAACCATCTTGTTTTGCTTCGTACTTGCATTGCTAGTGTTCCCATGTATCTTATGTCTATTGTTAAATTCCCTAAATGGGATATCAAGGCTATTTCTTCTCAGATGGCTCTCCCTTTGTGGGGGAATGGTGGTGACGATTATAAGTATCACTTGGATAACTGGGGCCTTGTGTCCCAAAAGAAATATTTTGGAGGTTTAGGCATTCCTAATCTTAGGGAGTTTAAGTTTGCGTTGCTCGCATCTTTGGCCAACAGAATTTGTGGCTGGTGAGGGAACTTGCCCAGTTATGAAACCATCTTATTTTGCTTCCTACTTGCATGCTAGTGCTCCCATGTATCTTATGTCTATTGTTAAATCCCCTAAATGGGATATCAAGGCTATTTCTTCTCTTTTTGTGGGGGAATTTTGGTGATGATCTTAAGTATCACTTGGACAATTGGGGGCTTGTGTCACAAAAGAAAGATTTTGGAGTTTTAGGTATTCCTAGTCTTAGGGAGTTTAAGCTTGCATTGCTTGGATCTTTGGCCAAGAGATATTTTCAGGATGCAACAAAAATTGACTATCACTTATTCACCATAAATATAATATTTAAACCTACTGTGTTCGTGATGTGGTATAAGAAAAATGTGGGTTCCCCCTTTTGGAAAGGGCTCACTTGGGCCTTTGCAGTTGTTAGGCCTTTCTATAGATGGACTTTGGGTGATGGCATTAAGATTAGTTTTTGGCATGAAATTTTGGCGGGCGACAACATGTTGAAAACACAGTTTTGGGATGTTTTTGACATTTGCCAACAACCAAATTGCATTGTAGCTCAGGTCTGGGATGGATGCAATCTCAAACGCTCTTTTAGGAGATGTGGATATTGGCAACTACTGCTTATTTTGTTACAATCTTGTGTCCCTTCTTGTAATCCTGAAGGCCCTGTTTGGTTAACGGAAGCCTTTCTTTGGAAGATTCCTGTCCCTCCTAACATTCATGTGTTCTTGTGGCTGTTGTTAAAAACAAAGCACTTACCAGATATAATCTTTGTAAGAGACAACATGTGCAAGATCTAACCTACTTATATTGTAATGAACTTGAATATGTTCCTCATCTTATGTTTCATTGCATTGTGTTGGGGAACGTTGCATGGATAACAAAAAATTTCTACGCACACGCAAGATCTATCCATGGAGATGCATAGCTACGAGAGGGGGAGAGCATCTTCATACCCTTGAAGACCACTAAGCGGAAGCGTTTATCAATGCGGTTGATGTAGTCGCACATCTTCACGATCCGTCTCGATCAAGTACCAAAAGTACGACACCTCCGCGTTCAACACATGTTTAGCTCGATGACGTCCTCGTCTTCTCGATCCAGCAAGAGAGAAGTAGTAGATGAGTTCCGGTAGCACGATGGCGTGGTAACGGTGGTGGTGAAGAACAATCTCCGCAGGGCTTCGCCAAGCACAACGGAAACTATGATGGAGGATAAACTAGAGGGGACGGGGTTGCCAGCACCCGGCTTGGTGAATCTTGATGTGTCTTGGGTGCTAGCCCTGCCCCTCTATTTATATGTTGACCTCTGGGGTCGAAACTTGGAGTAAAAGCCTCCTCAAAGTCGGTTTAGCCCGCAAGGAAGAGTCCTTCTCGGACTTCCAGGACCAGACGCCATGGGCCTCGGCGTCAGGCCCAGACGCCATGGGCCTCAGCATCTGGCCTAGGGTCAGACGCCAGGGTCTCCAGCGTTTGGTCCCTGACCTCTGCAAAACTTCCTTTTGCACCGACCTAAAGCCCCGTGGGCCTTACCCCTTGGCCTAACCATATCATCCTATATATCAATCTTTACCTCCAGACCATTCCGGAGCTCCTTGTCATGTCCGTGATCTCATCCAGGACACCGAACAACATTCGGTCACCAACATACATATCTCATATAATACTATATCGTCAACGAACGTTAAGCGTGCGGACCCTACGGGTTCGAGAATGATGTGGACATGACTGAGACGCTTCTTCGGTTAATAACCAATAGCGGGACCTGGATGCCCATATTGGTTCCTACATATTCTACGAAGATCTTTATCGGTCAAACCTTTATGACAACATACGTAGTTCCCTTTGTCAGTTGGTATGTTACTTGCCCAAGATTCGAACATCGGTATCTACATACTAGTTCAATCTCGTAACTGGCAAGTCTCTTTACTCGTTCCGTAATACATCATCCCGTAACTAACTCCTTAGTCACTTTGCTTGCAAGCTTCTTGTGATGTTGTACTACCGAGATGGCCCAGAGATACCTCTCCGATACACGGCGTGACAAATCCTAATCTCGATCCATGCCAACTCAACAGACACCTTTATAGATACCTATAGACCATCTTCATGATCACCCAGTTACGTTCTGACGTTTGATAGCACACAAGGTATTCCTCCGGTATCCGGGAGTTGCATGATCTCATAGTAATATGTATTTGACATTGAGAAAGCAATAGCAATAAACTGAACGATCATATGCTAAGCTACCGGATGGGTCTTGTCCATCACATCATTCTCCTAATGATGTGATCCTGTTATCAAGTGACAACACATGTCTATGGTTAGGAAACCTTAACCATCTTTGATCAACGAGCTAGTCTAGTAGAGTCTTACTAGGGACACGGTATTTGTTTATGTATCCACACATGTATTTAAATTTTCGATCAATACAATTCTAGCATGAATAATAAACCTTTACCATGAATAAGGAAATATAATAATAACAACTTTATTATTGCCTCTAGGGCATATTTCCATCAGTCTCCCACTTGCACTAGAGTCAATAATCTAGATTACATTGTAATGAATCTAACACTCATGGAGTCTTGGTGTTGATCATGTTTTGCTCGCGGAAGAGGCTTAGCCAATGGGTCTGCTACATTCAGATCCGTATGTCTTTGCAAATCTCTATGTCTCCATCCTTGACCTTTTCATGAATGGAGTTGAAGCGTTTCTTGATGTGTTTGGTTCTCTTGTGAAACCTGGACTCCTTCGCTAAGGCAATTGCTCCAGTGTGGTCACAAAAGATTTTCATTGGACCCGATGCACTGGGTATTACACCAGATCGGATATGAACTCGTTCATCCAGACTCCTTCATGCCTTGCTTCCGAAGCAGCTATGTACTCCTCTTCACACGTAGATCCCGCCACGACGCTCTGCTTGGAACTGCACCAACTGATAGCTCCACCATTCAATATAAATACGTATCCGGTTTGTGACTTAGAGTCATCCGGATCCGTGTCGAAGCTAGCATCAATGTAACCGTTTACGATGAGCTCTTCCTCACCTCCATAAACGAGAAACATATCCTTGGTCCTTTTCAGGTACTTTAGGATGTTCTTGACCGTTGTCTAGTGATCCACTCCTGGATTACTTTGGTACCTCCCTGCCAAACTTATGGCAAGGCACACATCAGGTCTGGTACACAGCATAGCATACATGATAGAACCTATGGCTGAGGCAGGAACGACTTCCATTTTCTCTCTATCTTCTGCAGTGGTCGGGCTTTGAGTCTGACTCAATTTCACACCTTGTAACACAGGCAATAACCCTTTCTTTGACTGGTCCATTTTGAACTTCTTCAAAACTTTGTCAAGATATGTGCTTTGTGAAAGTCCTATTAAGCGCCTCGATCTATCCCTACAGATCTTGATGCCCAATATATAAGCAGCTTCACCGAGGTCTTTCATTGAAAAATTCTTATTCAAGTATCCTTTTATGCTATCCAGAAATTCTATATCATTTCCAATCAAAAAAATGTCATCCACATATAATATCAGAAATGCTACAGAGCTCTCATACGTCTCCGTCGTATCTATAATTTTTGATTGTTTCATGCTAATATTATACAACTTTTACATCTTTTTGGCAACTTTTTATATGATTTATTGGACTAACCTATTGATCCAGTGCCCAGTGCCAGTTCCTGTTTGTTGCATGTTTTTTGTTTCGCAGAAAATCCATATCAAACAAAGTCCAAACGCGATAAAAATTTACGGAGAATTATTTTGGAATATATGTGATTTTTGGGAGGTGCAATCAATGCAAACGGGGGCCCACGGTGACCACAACCCACCAGTATCTTGTGCCCTCCTCGAAGGTCGGTTGGGGCCCTTCTTCTGGCGCAAGAAATATAATTTATGGAAAAAAATAGTGTAAAAATTTCAGCACAATCGGAGTTACGGATCTCCGGGAATTTAAGAAACCGTGAAGGGCCAGATCTGGGGAACGCGAAACAAAAGAGAACTGAGAGGGAGATCCAATCTCGGAGGGGCTCCTGACCCTCCGCTGCCATGGAGGCCGTGGACCAGAGAGGGAACTCTCCTCCCATCTAGGGGGGAGGCCAAGGAAGAAGAATAAGAAGGGGGCTCTCTCCCCCCTCTCCCGGTGGCGCCGGAACGCTGCCGGGGCTAGGATCGTGACGGCGATCTACATCGACAATCTTGCTACCGTCAACACCAACTCTCTCCCCCTCTATTCAGCGGTGTAACACCCCTTCTCCCCGCTGTAATTTCTACTTAAACATGGTGCTCAACTCCATATATTATTTCCCAATGATATTTGGCTATCCTATGATGTTTGAGTAGATCCGTTTTGTCCTGTGGGTTAATCGTGATCTTGGTTGGTATGATTGTATATTTTATTTATGGTGCTGTCCTACGGTGCCCTCCATCTCGCGCAAACGCGAGGGTCCCCCACTGTAGGGTGTTGCAATACGTTCATGATTCGCTTATAGTGGGTTGCGAGAGTGACAGAAGCTTAAACCCGAGTAGGTGGGTTGTTGCGTATGGGATAGAGAGGACTTGATACTTAATGCTATGGTTGGGTTTCATGACCGTAATGATCTTTAGTAGTTGCGGATGCTTGCTAGAGTTCTAATCATAAGTGCATATGATCCAAGTAGAGAAAGTATGTTAGCTCATGCCTCCCTCATATAAAATTACAAGAATGATTACCGGTACTTGTTATCGATTGCCTAGGGACAAATGACTTTCTTGTTGACAAAAGCTATCCACTTTTATTATCTTGCAATTTATTCATAGTTTTATTCTCACAAAGTACTCATAGTTTTATTCTTGCAAATTAGTTTCATACTTGCTTTAGGAAAGCAAACATCAAGTGTGCGTAGAGTTGTATCGGTGGTCGATAGAACTTGAGGGAATATCTGTTCTACCTTTAGCTCCTCGTTGGGTTCGACACTCTTATTTATCGAAGAAGCCTACAAACGATCCCCTATACTTGTGGGTTATCAAGACCTTTTTCTGGCGGCGTTGACAGGGAGCAATAGCGTGGGGGTGAATATTCTCGTGTGTGCTTGTTTGCTTTATCACTAAGTAGTTTTTATTTTGTGCTCTTTTTTCTATCTTTAGTTATGGATAGGAAACGCGAAATCCAAAAAAATTAGTTGTACCTACTAAACCAATGGTTGTAGAACCACCCAAAATCTATCATACTACTCGTGATGTAACCCCAACTAGCTTAGTTGAGGGCAAATCTTTAGATGAGCATGCTTATTATGTGCGACACCGGTTATCTCAAAAAGGGAAACTTTTACTGGATCAAATTCATCGTTTGCAATGCTATGCTTGGAATTTATGTGAAATATATGATTTTACTTGTTGTTCTGAAGACCCTAAGAAACACCTTCCCTAACAATGTGAGTTTAGTGATAATGGAATCGTATCTTCTTATGCCAAAGGTGTTTATAATTATTATGATGTTGAACAAGTCAAAGAATTTGTTGCTTTTAAGGGTGCTTATGAAATTGGTTCTTTGATTGAAAAGTATGATGCTACTCTTTACAAATCTGAAAATTTTGCCATACTTAAATATTGCTATGAAAATTATTCTTCTAATGCTTATATTAAACCATATATTGAGGACTTCTCCGTTGTCCAAGAAGAGACTAACATTTTGCAGGAGTCTATGGAAGAAGAAATTGATGAAACTATGAGCTCATTGGATGAAAAAGATGATGAGGAGAGCGAAGAACAAAAGGAGGAAGAGCGGATTAGCTACTCGTGCCCACCTTCTAATGAGAGTAACTCTTCAACTCATACATTGTTTAATTTCCCTTCGTTCTTACCGAAGGATGAATGCTATGATAATTGCGATGATCCCATTGGTTCGTTTGAAATATCCCTCTTTGATGAACTTGATGCTTGCTATGCTTGTGGCCATGATGCCAATATGAATTATGCTTATGGAGATGAACTTGCTATGGTTCCTTATATTAAGAATGAAATTGTTGCTATTGCACCCACACATGATAGTCCTATTATCTTTTTGAATTCTCCAAACTACACTATATCGGAGAAGTTTGTTCTTATTAAGGATTATATTGAGGGGCTGCCTTTTACCGTTGCACATGATGATTTTGATTAGTGTAATATGCATGTGCTTGCTGCTCCTACTTGCAATTATTATGAGAGAGGAACTACATCTCCACCTCTCTATGTTTCCAACACGATAAAATTGTAAGAAACTACTTATGCTATGTATTGGCCTTTACTTGATGTGCATGAATTGTTCTTGTATGACATGCCGATGCATAAGAAGAGAGTTAGACTTTGTCATTGCTTGATATATGTTGCTTTGTGCTCACTACTAAATGCCAAATCATTGCTAATTAAAATTGGCTTTGATATACCTTGGGATCCGGGTGGATTCATTACTTGAGCACTTTATGCCTAGCCTAATGGCTTTAAAGAAAGCTCTGCCAGGGAGAGAACCCGAAAGTTTTAGAGAGTCATTTTATTTATGTTGAGTGCTTTTATAAAGTTTAAAAACAAAAACTATAGAGGGGAACTTAAAACTTCACAAAAAGGAAAGTGAAAGTGAGAGAGACGAACATTGTTGAAGTGGGGGAGCCCCTTAAACTTGTTCAGCCTCATGGAAACTTTGTGAATCTCAATTACAGAAACTTTTCAACAAAAATAATTATCCCCTTGTACAAATCCTTTGTATTGTAAAATTATTGTGCCAAGGTTTGCCTTTAGGTTGTGGGGCTTTTACCCTACAGTAAATATTCAAAAAAAAAGTTAGCCTTTAGGATGATTAGATTGCTTGTTGGTATGTGCGGTGCAGAAACAGAAACTTTGGCTGTAGCGCGTGAATTTTCATTTTTTACTGGTACGTCCAAAGGTTCTGAAACTTTTCGCACACTATCTCTATACAAATTTTTTATTTCGTCCTAAATTTTCAGAATTTTTGGGGTACCAGAAATATGGTAGATGTTCAGATTGCTACAGACTGTCCTGTTTAAGACAGATTCTATTTTTGATGCATTGTTTTGCTTGTTTTGGTGAAACTATCGATTCTATCGGTGGTATAAGCCATGGAAAAGTTATATTACAGTAGCTACAATGCAAAAACAAAATATGAATTGGTTTGCAACAGTACTTAGAGTAGTGATTTGCTTTATTATACTAATGGATCTTACCTAGCTTTCTGTTGAGTTTTGTGTGGATGAAGTGATCAAAGATCGAGGAGGTCTCGATATGCGGAGAAGGAGGAGAGGCAAGAGCTCAAGCTTGGGGATGCCCAAGGCACCTCCCAAGTAAATATTCAAGGAGACTCAAGCGTCTAAGCTTGGGGATGCCCCGGAAGGCATCCCATCTTTCTTCAACAAGTATCAGTATGTTTTCATCTTCGTTTCGTTCACGTGATATGTGTAAATCTTGGAGCGTCTTTTGTGTTTATTTTTTATTTTTCTTTTATGCACCATGCTGGTATAAAATATTCCATGGTTGATTTATAGAATGCTCATTGCACTTCACTTATATCTTTTGAGTATGGTTTTACAGAATGCTTCATGTGCTTCACTTATATCATTTGAAGTTTGGATTGCCTGTTTCTCTTCACATAGAAAACCGTTGTTTGTAGAATGCTCTTTTGCTTCACTTATATTTGTTAGAGCATGGTCTTTTGTAGAAAGAATTAAACTCTCATGCTCCACTTATATCTATTCAGAGAGTCAACATGAATTGGTCAATTGCATGGTTAGTCATAAAATCCTACATAAAACTTGTGGATCATTGAATATGATACGTTTGATTGCTTGCAATAGTTTTCGATATAAAAGTGGAATATGTGGGAGGTACTAGTAAATGGTTGTGGTTAGTAAGAATATTGGTGTTAAGGTTTGTGATTCCCGAAGCATGCACGTACAGTCTCTCGTTATGCTATGATGTTGGAGAATGATTTATTATTGATTGTCTTCCTTATGAGTGGCGGTCGGGGACGAGCGATGGTCTTTTCCTACCAATCTATCCCCCTAGGGGCATGCGTACTAGTACTTTGCTTCGAGGGCTAATAAACTTTTGCAATAAGTATATGAGTTCTTTATGACTAATGTGAGTCCATAGATTATACGCACTCTTACCTTTCCGCAATTTGCTAGCCTCTATGGTACCGTGCATTGCCCTTTCTCACCTCGAGACGTGGTGCAAACTTCGCCGGTGCATCCAAACCCCGTGATATGATACGCTCTATCACACATAAGCCTTATTATATCTTCCTCAAAACAACCACCATACCTACCTATTATGGCCTTTCCATAGCCATTCCGAGATATATTGCCATGCAACTTCCACCGCTTCTGTTTTGATGACTTGAGCATTCATTGTCATATTGCTTTGCATGATCATATAGCTAACATAGTAGTTGTGGCTCAGCCATCGTGCATCATTTTTTATACATGTTACGCTAGATCATTGCACATCATGGTACACTACTAGAGGCATTCATATAGAGTCATATTTTGTTCTAGGTATTGAGTTGTAATTTTTATTTCTTTTGAGTAATAAGTAAATAGAAGTGTGATGATCATCATCATTCATTATTAGAGCATGTCCCAGTGAGGAAAGGATGATGGAGATTATGATTCCCCCACAAGTCGGGATGAGACTCCGGACAATGAGAGAAAAAAAGAAAAAAAGAAAAAAAAGCAAAAAAGAGAGAGAAGGGGCATTGTTACTATCTTTTACCACACTTGTGCTTCAACGTAGCACCATGTTTTTCATATAGAGAGTCTCCTATGTAGTCACTTTCATATACTAGTGGGAATTTTTCATTATAGAACTTGGCTTGTATATTCCGATGATGGGCTTCCTCAAATGCTCGCGGTCTTCATGAGTAAGCAAGTTGGATGCACACCCACTTAGTTTTCATATTGAGCTTTCATACACTTATAGCTCTTAGTGCATCCGTTGCATGGCAATCCCTACTCCTTGCATTGATATCAATTGATGGGCATCTCCATAGCCCGTTGGTTAGCCGCGTCGATGTGAGACTTTCTTATTTTTTGTGTCTTCTCTATATTTACCCCTATCATCATACTCTATTCCACCCGTAGTGCTATATCCATGGCTCGCGCTCATGTATTGCATGAGGGTTGAAAAAGCTGAAGCGGGTTAAAAATTATGAACCAATTGCTCGGCTTGTCATCGGGGTTGTGCCTGATAAATGCTTTGTGTTAAGAAGACAGAGCATGACAAGACTATATGATTTTGTAGGGATATCTTTCTTTAGCATCGATATTTTGAAAGACACGATTGTTTGTTGGGATGCCTGAGTATTGATGCCTTTATGTCAAATTATAGACTATTGCTTTGAATCACTTATGTCTTAATATTCATGTCATAATTAGACATATGATCAAGTTTATGCTAGGTAGCATTCCACATCAAAAATTATCTTTTTTTATCATTTACCTACTTGAGGATGAGCAGGAATTAAGCTTGGGATGCTGATACGTCTCTGTCGTATCTATAATTTTTGATTGTTTCATACCAATATTATACAACTTTTACATATTTTTGGCAACTTTTTATATGATTTATTGGACTAACCTGTTGATCCAGTGCCCAGTCCCAGTTCCTGTTTGTTGCATGTTTTTTGTTTCGCAGAAAATCCATATCAAACGTAGTCCAAACGCGATAAAACTTTTACGAAGAATTATTTTGGAATATATGTGATTTTTGGGAGGTGGAATCAACGCAAACGGGGCCCTACGGTGACCGTAACCCACCAGGGCGCGCTGGGCACCCCCTGGCGCACCCAGGTATCTTGTGCCCTCCTCGAAGGTCGGTTGGGGCCCTTCTTCTGGCACAAGAAAGATAATTTATGGAAAAAATCGTGTAAAAATTTCAGCGCAATCAGAGTTATGGATCTCCGGGAATTTAAGAAACCGTGAAGGGCCAGATCTGGGGAATGCGAAACAGAAGAGAACATAGAGGTAGATCCAATCTCGGAGGGGCTCCTGCCCCTCCGCGCCATGGAGGCCATGGACCAGAGGGGGAACTCTCCTCCCATCTAGGGGGAGGCCAAGGAAGAATAAGAAGGAGGGGGCTCTCCCCCCCTCTCTCCCGGTGGCGTCGGAACGCCGCCTGGGCTAGGATCGTGACGACAATCTACATCAACAATCTTGCTACAGTCAACACCAACTCTCTCCCCCTCTATGCAGCGGTGTAACACCCCTTCTCCCCGCTGTAATCTCTACTTAAACATGGTGCTCAACTCCATATATTATTTCCCAATGATATTTGACTATCCTATGATGTTTGAGTAGATCCGTTTTGTCCCATGGGTTAATCGTGATCTTGGTTGGTATGATTGTATATTTTATTTATGGTGCTGTCCTACGGTGCCCTCTGTCTCGCGCAAACGTGAGGGGCCCCCACTGTAGGGTGTTGCAATACGTTCATGATTCGCTTATGGTGGTTTGCGAGAGTGACAGAAGCTTAAACTCGAGTAGGTGGGTTGTTGCGTGTGGGATAAAGAGGACTTGATACTTAATGCTATGGTTGGGTTTCACGACCTTAATGATCTTTAGTAGTTGCGGATGCTTGCTAGAGTTCCAATCATAAGTGCATATGATCCAAGTAAAGAAAGTATGTTAGCTCATGCCTCTCCCTCATATAAAATTACAAGAATGATTACCGGTACTTGTTATCGATTGCCTAGGGACAAATGACTTTCTTGTTGACAAAAGCTATCCACTTTTATTATCTTGCAATTTATTCGTATTTTTATTCTCGCAAAGTACTCGTAGTTTTATTCTTTCAAAATAGTTTCATACTTGTTTTAGGTAAAGCAAACGTCAAGTGTGCATAGAGTTGTATCGGCGGTCGATAGAACTTGAGGGAATATTTGTTCTACCTTTAGCTCCTCGTTGGGTTTGACACTCTTACTTATCGAAGAAGGCTAAAAATGATCCCCTATACTTGTGGGTTATCAAGCTCCCAGTCACTTTCTTGTAAATATAGGCTTCACCATTAGTATGTATAATACCATATGCTTTGATCTCCTCATCAAAGCGTATATTCCAACTCCGAGATGGTTGCACCAGTCCACAGATGGATTGCTGGAGCTTGCACACTTTGTTAGCACCTTTAGGATCGGCAAAACCTTCTTGTTGCATCATATACAAGTCTTCTTTAAGAAATCCATTAAGGAATTCAGTTTTGACGTCCATTTGCCAGATTTCATGATTATAAAATGCGGCAAATGCTAACATGATTCGGACTGACTTAAGCATCGCTACGGGTGAGAAAGTCTCATCGTAGTCAACCCCTTGAACTTGTCGAAAACCTTTTGCGACAAGTCGAGCTTTTTAGATAGTGACATTACCATCAACGTCTGTCTTCTTCTTGAAGATCCATTTATTCTCAATGGCTTGCCGATCATCGGGCAAGTCCACCAAAGTCCATACTTTGTTCTCATACATGGATCCTATCTCAGATTTCATGGCCTCAAGCCATTTATCGGAATCTGGGCTCATCATACCTTCTTCTTAGTTCGTAGGTGCGCCATGGTCTAATAACATGACTTCCAGGACAGGATTACTGTACCACTCTGGTGCGGAACGTGCTCTGGTCGACCTACGAGGTCCAGTAGTAACTTGATCTGAAGTTTCATGATCATCATCATTAGCTTCCTCTCTAGTTGGTGTAAGCATCACGGGAACAGTTTTCTCTGATGTGCTACTTTCTAATTCGAGAGAAGGTATAATTACCTCATCAAGTTCTACTTTCCTCCCACTCACTTCTTTCGAGAGAAACTCCTTCTCTAGAAAGGACCGGTTCTTGGTCACAAAGATCTTGCCTTCGGATCAGTGGTAGAAGGTGTACCCAATAGTTTCCTTAGGGTATCCTATGAAGACGAACTTCTCTGATTTGGGTTCAAGCTTATCAGGCTGAAGCCTTTTTTACATAAGTGTCGCATCCCCAAACTTTAAGAAACGACAGCTTAGGTTTCTTGCCAAACCATAGTTCATACGGTGTCGTCTCATCGGATTTAGACGGTGCCCTATTTAACGTGAATGCGGCTGTCTCTAATGCATAACCCCAAAACGACAGTGGTAAATCAGTAAGAGACATCATAGGATGCACCATATCTAATAAAGTACGGTTACGATGTTCGGACACACCATTACTCTATGGTGTTCCAAGTGGCGTGAGTTGTGAAGCAATTCCACATTGTTTTAAATGAAGGCCAAACTCATAACTCAAATATTCTCCTCCGTGATCAGGTCGTAGAAACTTTCTTTTCTTGTTACGATGATTCTCTACTTCACTCTGAAAGTCCTTGAACTTTTCAAATGTTTCAGTCTTGTGTTTCATCAAGTAGATATACCCATACCTACTCAAATCATCTGTGAAAGTTAGAAAATAACGATACCCGCCGCGTGCCTCAACACTCATCGGACCGCATACATTAGTATGTATTATTTCCAATAAGTCATTAGCTCGCTCCATTGTTCCGGAGAACAAAGTTTTATTCATCTTGCCCATGAGGCATGGTTCGCAAGTATCAAATGATTCATAATCAAGTGATTCCAAAAGTCCATACGCATGGAGTTTCTTCATGCGCTTTACACCAATATGTCCTAAACGTCAGTGCCACAAGTATGTTGCACTATCATTATCAACTTTGCATCTTTTGGCATCAATATTATGAATATGTGTATCACTACGACCGAGATTCAACAAGAATAGACCATTCATCAAGGGTGCATGACCATAAAAGATATTACTCATATAAATAGAACAGCCATTATTCTCTGATTTAAATGAATAACTGTCTCTCAATAAACAAGATCCAGATATAATGCTCATGCTCAACACTGGCACCAAATAACAATTACTGAGGTCTAAAACTAATCCCGAAGGTAGATGTAGAGGTAGCGTGCCGACGACGATCACATCGACCTTGGAACCATTCCCGACGCGCATCGTCACCTCGTCCTTAGCCAATCTTCATTTATTCCTTAGCTCCTGTTTCCAGTTGCAAATATGAGCAACGGAACCAGTATCAAATACACAAGCACTACTAAGAGCATTAGTAAGGTACACATCAATAACATGTATATCAAATATACCTTTGTTCACTTTGCCATCCTTCTTATCCGCCAAGTATTTGGGGCAGTTCCGCTTCCAGTGACCATTCCCTTTGCAGTAGAAGCACTCAGTTTCAGGCTTGGGTCCAGCTTTGGGCTTCTTCATGAGAGTGGCAACTTGCTTGCCATTCTTCTTGAAGTTCCCTTTCTTCCCCTTGCCCTTTTTTTGAAACTAGTGATCTTGTTAACCATCAACACTTGATGCTCCTTCTTGATTTCTACCTTTGCCGATTTCAGCATTGCGAAGAGCTCGGGAATTGTTTTTGTTATCCCTTGCATATTATAGTTCATCACGAAGCCTTTGTAGCCTGGTGGCACTGACTGAAGAACTCTATCAATAACACTCTCAACTGGAAGATTAATCCCCAGCTGAGTCAAGTGGTTATGATACCCAGACATTTTGAGTATGTGTTCACTGACAGAACTATTCTCCTCCATCTTGCAGCTATAGAACTTGTTGGAGACTTCATATCTCTCAACCCGGGCATTAGCTTGAAATATCAACTTCAGCTCTTGGAACATCTCATATGCTCCGTGACATTCAAAACGTCTTTGAAGTCCCGGTTCTAAGCCGTAAAGCATGGCACACTAAACTATTGAGTAGTCATCCGATCGAGTCTGACAGACATTCATAACATCTGCAGTAGCTCCTGCAGCAGGCCTGTCACCTAGCGGTGCATCAAGGACATAATTCTTCTATGCAATAATGAGGATAATCCTCAAGTTACGAACCCAGTCCGTGTAGTTGCTACCATCATCTTTCAATTGAGCTTTCTCTAGGAACGCATTAAAATTCAGGGGAACGGGAGCGCGGGACATTGATCTACAACATAGATATGCAAAACTATTAAGACTAAGTTCATGATAAATTAAGTTTAATTAATCAAATTACTAATGAACTCCCACTTAAATAAACATCCCTCAAGTTATCTAAGTGATACATGATCCAAATCAACTAACCCATGTTCGATCACCACGTGAGATGGGGTAGTCATCAATGGTGAACATCTCCATGTTGATCATATCTAGTATATGACTCATGTTCGAACTTTCGGTCTCCAGTGTTCCGAGACCATGTCTGTACATGCTTGGCTCGTCAAGTTTAACCCAAGTATTCTGCATGTGCAAAACTGTCTTACACCCGTTGTATGAGAACGTAGAGTCTATCACACCCGATCATCATGAGGTGCTTCGAAATGACGAACTTTGGCAACGGTGCATCCTCAGAGAGAACACTTTATCTTGAAATTTAGTGAAGGGATCATCTTATAATGCCACCGCCATTCTAAGCAAAATAAGATGCATAAAGGATAAACATCACATGCAATCAAAAAATATGTGACATGATATGGCCATCATCATCTTGTGCTTTTGATCTCCATCTTCAAAGCAACGTCATGATCTCCATCATCACCGGCTCGACACCTTGATCTCCATCGTTACGTCGGGGTCGTCTCTCCAACTATTCCTTCTACAACTATTGCTAACGCATAGCAATGAAGTAAAGCAATTACATGGCACTTGCATTTCATACAATAATTAAGAGACAACCCTAAGGCTCCTGCCGGTTGTCGATATTACAAAACATGATCATCTCATACAACAACGTATATCACATCACATCTTGACCATATCACAACACAAAATACCCTGCAAAAACAAGTTAGACGTCATCTACTTTGTTGTTGCAAGTTTTACGTGGCTGCTACGGGCAACTAGCAAGAACCGTTCTTACCTACGCAAAACCACAACGGTGATTATCAAGTTTGCTGTTTTAACCTTCTTCAAGGACCGGCCGTAGTCAAATTCGATTCAACTAAAGTAGGAGAAACAGACACCCGCTAGCCACCTTTATGCAAAACAAGTTGCATGTCTGCCGGTGGAACCGGTCTCATGTACGTGGACATGTAAGGTTGGTCCGGGCCGCTTCATCCCACAATGCCGCTGAATAAAAATAAGACGTTGGTGGTAAGCAGTATGAACATCACCACCCACAACTTCTTTGTGTTCTTCTCATGCATATCATCTACGAATAACCTGGCTCTGATACCACTATTGGGGAACGTGCATGGAAAACAAAAAATTTCTACGCACACGTAAGATCTATCCATGGAGATGCATAGCTACGAGAGGGGGAGAGCATCTTCATACCCTTGAAGATCACTAAGCGGAAGCGCTAATCAACGCGGCTGATGTAGTCGCACACCTTCACGATCCGTCCCGATCAAGTACCGAACGTATGGCACCTCTGAGTTCAGCACACGTTCAGCTTGATGACGTCCTCGCCTTCTCGATCCAACAAGAGAGGTGAATTAGTAGATAAGTTCCGGCAGCACGACGGCGTGGTGAAGGTGGTGGTGAAGAACAATCTCCGCAGGGCTTCGCCAAGCACAACGGAAACTATGATGGAGGATAAACTAGAGGGGACAGGGTTGCCGGCACACGGCTTGGTGAATCTTGATGTGTCTTGGGTGCTAGCCCTGCCCCTCTATTTATATGTTGAGCCATGGGGTTGAAACTTGGAGTAAAAGCCTCCTCAATGTCGGTTTAGCCCGCAAGGAAGAGTCCTTCTCGGACTTCCAGGACCAGACGCCACAGTCCTCAGCGTCTGGCCCAGACGCCACAGTCCTCGGCGTCTGGCCCAGACGCCATGGGCCTCGACGTATGCAAAACTTCCTTTTGCACTGACCTAAAGCCTCGTGGGCCTTACACCTTGGCCTAACCATATCATCCTATATATCAATCTTCACCTCCGGACCATTCCGGAGCTCCTCGTCATGTCCGTGATCTCATCCAGGACTCTGAACAACATTTAGTCACCAACATACATAACTCATATACTACTATATCATCAACGAACGTTAAGTGTGTGGACCCCATGGGTTCGAGAATGATGTGGACATGACCGAGACGCTTCTCCGGTCAATAACCAATAGCGGGACCTGGATGCCCGTATTGGTTCCTACATATTCTACGAAGATCTTTATCGGTCGAACCTTTATGACAACATATGTAGTTCCCTTTGTCTGTTGGTATGTTACTTGCCCGAGATTTAATCGTCGGTATCTACATACCTAGTTCAATCTCGTTACCGGCAAGTTTCTTTACTCATTCCATAATACATCATCATGTAACTAACTCCTTAGTAACTTTGCTTGCAAGCTTCCTGTGATGCTGTATTACCGAGATGGCCCAGAGATACCTCTCCGATACACGAAGTGACAAACCCTAATCTCGATCCATGCCAATTCAACAGACACCTTCAGAGATACCTGTAGAACATCTTTATGATCACCCAGTTATGTTGTGACATTTGATAGCACACAAGGTATTCCTCCGGTATCCGGGAGTTGCATGATCTCATAGTCGAAGGAATATGTATTTGACATTGAGAAAGCAATAGCAATAAAGTGAATGATCATATGCTAAGCTAATGGATGGGTCTTTTCCATCACATCATTCTCCTAATGATGTGATCCCGTTATCAAGTGACAACACATGTCTATGGTTAGGAAACCTTAACCATCTTTGATCAACGAGCTAGTCTAGTAGAGGCTTACTAGGGACACGGTATTTGTTTATGTATCCACACATGTATTTAAGTTTCCGATCAATACAATTCTAGCATGAATAATAAACCTTTATCATGAATAAGGAATTATAATAATAACAACTTTATTATTGCGTCTAGGGCATATTTCCATCACATTGTTCCTCAAGCTATTTGAGAAGTCTTAACTGATGTTTATGCATTCCCTATTTCCAAGAAAAGTATTGTCTCTAATATGGCTTGTGTTGCTTCCTTAGGGAATCTCCAACGGCGACCCTCAAAACTCCCGCATACATCCGGACCGCGATGTCCGGACCACGGAAGCCATCCAACACAGGCCTGTATCGGTCCGCGGCGCGGTCCGGACATACTTTCGCCTGTAAACCAAAGACAAACATGGTTGGGGGGGCTTTGCGGGCGTCTGACAGCAACCAAGCCCGCTTCTGACCCAAAACGGTCAGTGCCGCTCCAGAGCGTCAGTGCCTGCATTCATGCCCGGCCAGAGCGGACGCAACTGCTCACTGGCGCCAACATTGGAGTGGTGCGCCAGCCGAGAGAGCGCCTCCCGCGCCGCTTCCCAGTGCAAGTGACTGCTCCACGTTCAAACGACACGACGGCCGCCCGTCCGTTCGTCTGCCACCCACATTAATAACACGCAGTTGCCGAGGCGCCTACTCCGGTGCGACTCGTCCGTCCTCTGTCACCCACCATTGCTATATAAATTGTTGTCCCGGCCATAGTCGCAATCATCTGCCCCTGATCCCTCTCCATACCACTCCCACCATGGATTCCTCCCCCGCCAAAGCTCTCTGGGATGGGCTGATGCTACACCAGAAGAAGGAGTTGGCTGCCATTGCTGCCGGCAGGCAACTGGAGAATGACGACATCTCAATGGAGGACATGGCCGAGGATGAGCCGGTGCCACCCTCCTCCTCCTCGGTGCCACCCTCGTGCGGTGGATTGCACCATGACCATCGGTGAGGCTTGTGCCCATTACATGGACATGGTGCGGGAGGAGCAGTTTCGGGAGGCGCAAGCCGCCGCCGCCTACAACCACCAACTCCTCCAGGAGCACCTACAGGCGGAGGAGCAGCTCTCCGCCGACAGGGCGATTGCATTGGATGCGGACCCAGCGGAGCAGGCAGTGCTGCTCGACACCTGCCGCACCGCCCACGAAATCCGGCTCGCATGCTGGCGGTATCGCTAGCGGGCGGCGAAGGTGGCGGTCGCCTACAAGGAGTGTGATGACAAGGCGGTGTTCGGCGAGACCGACTACGAGGACGACATCATTGGCTCCGCCGAGGTCGTCCCCCTCCACCACGACCACGAAGTTGGCATGTCCGCGGGCGCCGCCGGCAGCGAGGAAGAGTAGTGCACGGTAGGTCGCCGCTACTCGGGTCCCTAGAAGGCCACCGCTCCTACCCTCCCATCAACGCCAAGCTTGTTGGGCTGAGCATCGGTGGCCGATTAGTCTCTTGGTGGCAGCGTGGAGGCGGGCAGCTTCACTTTCCGGGTCTCCGAAGGCGGAGCTGGAGAGCGCCGAGGCGGAACTGGAGAAGGCAAAACTTTAGTTCTCGGGGCTCATGGCCGGACACGGGGAATAGGCGCCGGCAATCATTTAGATTAAGTATTAATTATACCTCTAGAGCCGGACGAGCACCGCTTAGTTGATGTAAATGTAATGAAATTCGTCATGTTTATATGAAATCCGGTCGTGTTTGCATGAATTTCATCTGGTTTGTTGAAAAGGAGTTTGAAATGTATGCGGCTACGGTTAGATGGCGGCCTTCTGCATCCATGTCCGCGGAATGGTCCCCTATCCGTGGATGGATGCGGGAGAAAATTTGTGGGTCACCGTTGAAGATCCCCTTATGGAGCTTGTGCACTGTACGTAACGAGATGTTCTTTTAGGGCTTGGTCTTGAAAGATGTAAGATTCCTGTTGGGACAAATAGGCGCAGTGCTGGAAGGTCCTCTGCGATGACTCACAATTGGGCTTTTTTCGTGTTTTGACCCTTTTGGTCAAGTTTAGCCGGATCTGACCCCGGTTCGGTCTTTTTTCATGATCAGACCCTTTTTCCTACCGCCAGGGGGCTCGGCGGTAGGATTACGTAGCCTACCACCAGGGCCTTCGGTGGTAGGGAACTAAACCACGTCAGCAGCCTACACAGCCGCCGCCCCCCTCCGTCCCACCCTACCGACGCTGGTCCTGGCGGTAGCCTGTCTTATCCTTCCACCACGGGCCCCGGCGATAGGGTCTGGACAGTTATGCGCCAGCGGGCCGGCCGCCCCACCGCCATCTCCCCCACCTAGCCGGCGAAGAACATAGAGTTCTTCTCTCTCGCCCCCTCTCTCATCTCCTCCACCCCCTCCTCGGATCTTCATTGTTTCTTCACCGTTTTTGCGGATCGAGACGGCCCCGAAACGAGAAAAGTAAGCTCCTCCGATCCCTCCAACTAGTTTTGTCAAATAGCTTCCGATTCATCACATTATTTGATTCAAAGCACCCCTATTTTTGAACTAGATTTAAATCTTTTGTACCCTAGGATTGTTTTTGCTTGATTCTAGATGTTCTATTGTGTTGGATATGAACTCTAATCTAGTTGGAATGGTAGTGTGAAGATTAACCCTAGTTCATATTTTTTTGAAGGATTTTTTTTTGATATGATGCATGTTGGAGGAATTTGTTTTGATATGAGGCATGTTGATATGCTATGATGCATGATGTATAGTGGATGGTGTTTGAGAAAATATGCTTAAGATGAACCCTAGTTCATGTTTTTTTGTTTTTGAAAAAAATATGATATGATGCATGTTGGATGGTTAAATTGTATGTGTGTTTTGCTATGATGCATGTTAATATGATGTGATGCATGATGTATAGTGGATGTTGTTGGAGAAATTTATATGAATGAATTAATCATGTGGATGTTATATTTTTTTATGCTTATGCTTATGTTAGTTGAATATGATATGATTAGTCAATGTGATATGATGGATTGAAAGGATTGGTTAACTAGTTTGAAGATGAACCCTAGTTCATGTTCATAGTATTTTTTTACAATTGGTGAATATTATATGATTGATGTTAGTTGAACGGTTTAATATGATATGATGATTATATGTTGATCACAAAATGTTGTTGTTTCAGGAGGCCCCCCATTGGTCCGGCGATCAACACTAATCACACAATGCTTGACCCGACATTCGATAACGTTCATCGCACCCGTTACATCGAGAATGGAGTGGTAAATAACACTGATCTAACTTCTTGCATCAAAATTTTGCCTTCACAAAAGTTTTTACTAACTATTTTCATGTGCACATTGGCAGATGCTTCCGCCATTACGTATGAGGGGCCACACCAAGGTCAAAGAGATGAAGTACGACAACCGCTACGAGCTGTATTACAGGAGAGCCGGGCTCTTGGTTTCGTGCTCCAGTTCAAGTGTACGCCACCGACGCTTGTCCACACGGCTCTCACAGTGTTGGTGGACCGTTGGCGGCCATGCTCTCATTGGGCGCGTGGATAGGAAGAACTGGCCGGCCAGGGTTACCGCCCTCATCGGCGACTGCCCTGCCATCAAGAGTAACCGAACGTCCGGTGTACCATTGCCCTGGCTCATAACCCACCAGGCCGAATGCCCCCAAGATGCGGATCCGAGGACCGTGGAGCAGTATGCGAGGGCCTACCTGTGGTTTGTTCTCACAGAGGTGGTCTTTCCAAACTGCTCGGGGGACAACGCCCTATGGATGTACCTGGACTTCCTGGCCGACTAGGATGCAGGGTACAGCTAGGGGTCCGCCGACCTCACGTACCTCTATTGTTCGGTAAGACATCATATATCTCACGTATGTGTGTGCTGCTTTAAATTGCGTCATCTGATCATCTATTGTTGTTTGTAGCTGAACGACGCAACGAAGATGACCGAGAAAACGCCTGGGATGTGTGGGTGTGTCTGGGCCCTCTCGATTTGGAATTGGGAGCGGCTGTCGGTTGGTCGTCCTAAGAAACTGCAACGGACAGAGTGGACAGGGTATAGAGAAGATGGCGACACTGCTCGATACCCTACCGTTGCCTACTCTTGGGACACGGTTAAAGTCTTCTCCGGCAAGGGTAGTGCGTTGTACAAGGCCTTCACCAACGAGCTCGACAACCTGACATCTTTTTAGGTATATCAATGAGCGAGCTAGTATTTTAATGTAGCCACTTTCACGGTTGCTAAACAGTCTTTCTATAGGTTAACTGGTGGTCGTACCACGATAGAGCTTGGGGGTTCGAGCTGAACGAGATGTGCGAGCGGGACCACCTTCTCTTCCGGTGCATTGTCCCGCTGATATGCGTGTATGCCGTCGAATGGCACCTACCACAGTGCGTGGCCACGCAATTTGGCGTATTGCAGCACACACTGCCGGCAAGGCCCCACGACACCGGTGGTTACGACCTTCACAAGTATGGGCTGCCATCCCTTTTACAGTGCTTTCGTTAAGTTTAACGTTATTATGGTCTTTTGTGTTTTCTTGTTTGTTATGCCCCTATGCAGGAAGAGCAGGCAGTATTCTCAGTCGATAGTGGACTGGGCCGAAGAGCACAAGTCTTTTGTGACAATGTGGGACGAGAGGACGTTCCACAAATACGGGGAGAGGTCAGGCATTTGATGGAATGTGTATGAGAGGCACATGAATTGGTATGACGATGGCATCAAGTTTTGTTTGCGTCTGAGCACGGTGGACGAAAGCAGACATGACATTACTGTAGGAGGCGGAGGACTCTGAGGATGAAGCATACAAGAGAAACCTCAGAGATATGCAAGGTGATTTCAGGAATATGCACCCTTGATGAACAGAGTGGTAAGTTTTGTTGAAATGCATTCGAGCTAAGTGCTAATGATGATGACATGGTCATTCTCGCTAACTTATTAATGATCCTTGGATTTGCAGGCCGCGGAGCTGAACAGAAACATTTTCGATGGCTCGAATGCGCTAAGTTCTGACCCCGGAACCATGGAGGGTGACAACAAGCTGATGGAAGCGATGAAGGTAACTTTAAGCCTCATAGCATTCTATTCGAGCAATGCAAATTTGATCCATGCCATTTCTTACTTATTTGCAACCCTAAACCTGATCCAAGCCGTTCTCTTCTATATTTGTTTTTGCAGAAGATCATGAACCATTTCCACAGGCTAGCGGGCATGCTTGGGTGCGCTGCCTCGGTTGACGTGCATGGTCCTGCTCCTGGTGGGTCGACACATGCCCTAGCTTCATCAAGCCACGCCGACGGAGGTTCCTCGAGCCATGCCGCCTCGTCGTCTCGCCTTGTTGACGAGACCGAGGAAGGAGATGATCAGAGAGAAGATTACGAGGAGGAAGAGGAAGAAGAGGGAGAAGAGGAAGGAGGTGACGATGAAGAAGGTGATGAGGAGGAGTACGACGAAGAAGGTGATGAGGAGGAGTACGACGATGATGACGGATCTCAACCGACTCAGCCAACCCAGGAGAAGAGAGGGAAAGTTCCGAAGATCGACTGGAAGAGTCCATCCCCGTTTTAGAAACCGGTTCCTCGTCGTCGCCCGAAGAAGCCGGACGAAGGCCGCTCGAAGAGAAACGAGGAGCGTCCCGCCAAGAGGGGGAGGGGGAGGAACTAGAGTGATGTGCCTTGTTGAACTTTCTTAGTTATACAAGTTGGGCCATGTTGAACTACTCGGTTTTGTGTTATTGCTACCTATTTTACTATGTTGAACCTATTTGATATTTGAACTTATTGGATGCGTCGATTTGCTATATATAGCGAATGAAGTCATCATATTTTCATATGCAAAAACTATTTTGCTGTTGTGTGTTTATCTGTCATATGCAAACACTATTTGCATAGTTGTAATTGAAATAGTCAAGCTCTTGTTGAAAAAAAGTGGGTGAGGACCCTACCGCCAGGTACCACGGAGGTAGGATTTCACAGCTTACCGCCAGGCACCTTGGTAGTAGGATGTGAAATCCTACCGCACCTAACTCACCCTTTTCAGTCACAGAACTGACGCTGCGCCAGGCACACCCTACCACTGTCGGGTGTGGCGGTAGGGTGTGTAAACCTACCGCCCAAAACCGGGCGTTTTCTGTCATAGAACGAACCCACGAAGGCAATGCGCGCCATAGCTTACCGCCGCCCCCCTCGGCGGTAGCTTTAGCCACGCTACCGCCATAACCCTTGGCGGTAGAGTGGCTAGACCCCACAAACGGCGGGTTGACGGAGGCTGCCGCGCTATCGCCGGTGGCCACAGCGGTAGCTTGTTCAACCCTACCGTCAGGACCCATGACGATAGGTAAAGGGTCAGATCTCGAAATATTTTCAGATGGGGCTCAGATCCTGCTAAACTTGATCAAAAGAGTCAAAACACGGAGAGAAAAGCCTCACAATTGCTCATGAGAACGCCCTTCCAGGACCAACGAAGAGGCGAGTTCGTGAGAATCACATGGACGTGAGCCTCCCTACAAGTGGATATGGTGATGTACATGAACCTTCTTTTGGAGTTGCTCTGAGAAGATGCTATTCCAGCTAGAGTTTGTGTTTTTGCTCGGGTTGCTATTTTATTTGTAGGCTGCTGATGTTTACCTATTTAAAACTGCATGATCTTTCTTTCTTCTGGCCTTGCTACTTTGGCCTGGTCCGAGAGCTGGGAACAATCTATTGTGTTTTGCTTGCCTCGTTTTTAATAAAAATGGGGCGGGGAACCCCTTTTCATAAAAAAGAGGGGTTGTAGACTTATGTGTTGTGAACATTCGTGTTCTTTTTCAGAATTTTTCAAAATATGTAAATTTGGAGCATGGAGCATGCAAGATTTCATATCACCAGATACTTTCCCTGTTGATTAATATAATCCGTCGTGATGAGTTAATACTATGATGTTCCCGGGCTGACGAGGCAGCCGCGGCGGCAGAGCGCATTTACTCGTACAAATACAAATGCTAGCCGGTCCCCGGCTGGCCGCACACTGCACCGACACGGCCTACCAAGTCGTGGAAATGACCAGGTTTGCCTGACAGACAAGCCATTTCCACAAGTAGCTAGACAGGAGGACAGCATGCCGGCTTGAAGCCATGCTGATGCAGGCAAGACCATGGTAATTCCTCCGATTCTTTCTACTTCACATATAAAATTTGTGTAAAGTCAAACTTCACAAAGTTTGACCTAAATTATAATTTAAAAACATCAATATATACAATACTATGATCATACAATATAAAAAATAATTTCATAATGCATCTGATGATATCGATTTGGCATTGTGATAGATAGACATGATCAAACTTTACTATGCCTGATTTTAATCAAATCTCAAAACCGTATTTTTAGAAGGTGGAGTACTCAAACTCCGGTAAAATAATGCCTGAGGCGATTTTCACACGACAACTTCAATGCAAGCAAGTCACCAAACACACAACAACAAATATTTGCGGAAACTCTCAACTTGTCTTTAGGCGGCTGATTGGGCGAAGGTCATCCAATCGTGTCCTCAAAAGACCGCAAACACCATTTTTCTTTGATTTTTAAATTAACTTTTACATAGCCAATGGCCGCACTAGGAAAATATCTAGTGCTACCAGGTTTTAGGTGCTACCATGATACAAGCTCCTGAGCCATTGGATTCTAAGATCTGACGGCTCTCAATAACTTTGCAACATTTGCAAAAAGCCGTACGAGGAGTCCAAAAATTGCGCATAGGTCCAGCAGATCCAACAACTCCCGGATGCCGTCCAATCTAAGAATCCGACGGCCCAGATGCCCGTATCACTGTAGCATTTAAGCCTCGGTAGCACCAGATACTCACTTTGACTGCACTATGGTGACGGTGGACGCGAACTATGAGCTCAGATGGTAGACGGTGGGAGAATAGGCTTGGAGGTGCAAATTTGGAGGGTGGCCGTCCGGCTTTAAATAGCTGAGGCAAGCGGACCGGCAAAGGTTCAATACGGCAGTTGAAGTAGGCTTCTCAAATGGCGCACTAGCGTGAATGCGGGTAGATGGACGACCAGTCAAACGGTGTGAACGTGCGAACGGTTCTAGAGCGGGACGATCGGAGAGGATGTGTCTGGGATGTCGGAGTCCAATGTGACGGACATCTGAACTCTCCCAGAGCTCCCCAACTTGGCGTCGGTATGTGAAATTTCAGATGTCCGAACCAATCCGTCCTATTTTAGGTGATCCGTGTTGGAGGCTGAGAATGTTCGGATGGTTCAGTCAAGACATTTATGAAGCCCCAATGGAGAATTTTGTGTCGTTGGATGATGATTTAGTTGAGGATATACCACAACTCAGTGCCGATGAGAATGAGGCGCTCAATGCTCTGTTTACGGAAAAGAAGGTGTACGAAGCGATCGCACAAATGAAAAACAATAAGGCACCTGGACCGAATGATTTTTCGGTGGAGTTCTATAGGAAGTGTTGGGATATTATTAAAGGGGACCTGATGCTCATGTTCCATGATCTTTTTACTGGCCAGCTTCAATTATTTAAGATTAACTTTGGGACAAATACTTTGTTTTCGAAGAAGGAGGAGGCGGTTCGCATTGAGAAATTCAGACCGGTCTGTTTTTTCAATGTTAGCTTTAAGATTATTTTTTACCAAAGTGGGCACTAATCGTCTCACACATATTGTGCATACTGTGGTTCAGCCGACTTAAACTATTGTCATGTCTGGGCGACACATTTTAGAGGGCGTTGTTGTGCTACATGAAACCTTACACAAAATTCACTCAAAGAAACTTGATGGAGTTGTCTTCAAAGTGGATTTCGAGAAAGCTTATGAAAATGTTAAGTGGGCATTTCTGCAGCAAGCCTTGTGTATGAAGCATTTTGATACGGCCTGGAGGAAGCATGTCGAATACTTTGTAAAGGGGGGTAGTGTTCAGGTCAAGGTAAATGATGGTGGTGGTCACTATTTCTAGACACAAAAGGGACTGCGGCAGGGGGATCAAACGTCCCCTGTCCTGTTCAACGTTGTTGCAGATATGCTGGCAATCCTCATTGGTAGAGTCAATGAGGCAGGCCAAGTAGGAGGGCTCATCCCACATCTTGTCGATGAGGTGTTCATACTACAACATGCTGATGATACAATTATTTTCATGGAACATCACATGACAAAAGCTAGGAATATGAAGTTGGTTTTACGTCTATTCGAACAACTATTGGGATAAAAATAAATTTTCATAAAAATGAACTGTTTGTTTTGGACGCGCCAAGGAGGAACAAGAAAACTACAGATAGTTGTTCGGCTGCGGACTGGCCTCCCTACCTTTTAGTTATCTAGGGATCCTAATTCATCACCGAAAGTTGACCAACAAAGAATAATGGAAGTGTACTGAAGATTGATTTGAGAAAAAAAACTAAATTGTTGGAAGGGCAAGCATATGTCTTATGGGGGTCGGCTTATTCTTATTAATTATGTGCTTACAAGCATGCTGATGTTCCTGTTATCCTTCTTTGAGGTTCCTGTAGGTGTACGGAAAGGTTGGACTTTTATCGATCAAGATTTTTTTCACAAGTGATGAGAATAAGCCTAAGTACAGACTTGCTAAGTGGGACATAGTTTGTAAAACGAAAGACCAAGGGGGTTGGGGTATTGAGAATCTCGAAGTAAAGAACAAGTGTCTACTTACTAATTGTTATATCGGCTTTCGATAGAAGAGGATGGGATGTGGATATAGTTAATGCATAACAAGTATCTGCATTTCAAAACTCTAGCACAAGTTACAACACAACCAAATGATTCTCCTTTTTGGAAGGGGTTGATGAAGACAAAGGTTGCTTTGTTTAGCAGGAGTAAATTTATCGTTGGCAATGGTCTACTAGATTCTGAGAGGATACTTGGTTGTGGGAGATGCATTTAGCCTTCCAGTATCCAACACTTTATAATATTATACAAGATACCTCTGTGAGTACAATATTAGGTTCAGTTTTCCTAAATATTCAGTTTTGGTGGGCACTAGTGGGGGAATGATGGGATAGATGGATACATTTAACACGTAGGTTGATGGAGGTCAACCTGTCTAATGTGCCAGATACATTCCGCTGGAAACTTTCAGTTTCAGGTGTATTCTCAGTCAAATCTATGTATATCGACTTGATTAATATTGGACCAATCCCTAGGTCGCTCCATATTTGAAAATTTAAGGTGCTTTAAAAATCAAGGTATTTATTTGGTTTGGGCACAAGAGAGTGATTTGACTAAGGATAACTTGACGAAACGTAGGCGGGAGGGTGGTAAACGATGTTGCTTTTATGATCAGGAGGAAATGATTCAACATTTGTTTCAAATGCCCACTAGCCAGGTTATTGTGATGAAAAATACAGTGTCCTTTAATGTCTTTCCACTTATGGTACCATCTCCAATTTGTCCAGCAACTGGTTAATTGGGGTTGAGCCTAATACAATGACGGAAAATCACGTGAGAGATTGTGCATTGCTTTGGGCTATTTGGAGCTGTCAGAACGACGTTATTTTTAACCGAACCAATATGTGAAAATATTTGCGGGTATCTTCAGGGTATCTGCATGGACACGTACGTGGCCATTACTCAGCCGTGCGGAAGTCAAGGAGCGTATGGTATTTGGATGCAACCGCTGGGAAACGGTAGCACGCGATACGTACAACCGGTTTGGATGGGATCCAGTAATAGGATGGGTGTTTAGGCATCTTGTCCTATTTTTGCAGGTTATGGTTTTTTGTTTTATGATTTGCTTTTGCTTGTGCACTCAAGATGATTTTCATACTTTGTTGATACATACTTTATTTAATAGGTTGTGTGCATCACTTGATGCAGAGGATGGGGATAATCCTCCTTTTTGAAAAAAGACATTTATGGATGCATTGTTGACCCGGGTTGGAGATGCCCTTATATCACTAAAAACTAAAACTAGCTTTTTTCATTTTTTGCATTAGCAATCTCGAAGCATCGCAAAATGCATCAACTCGTTTTGGAACGCCGAACTAGCATGATCAACTAGACTTGCCTAATCTGACTTCTATATGTCTGCGTATAGGATCCGACCAGAGCTCCGTCTATGAACAACACCCTCACGCGATTGATTCCCTGGTGGATGCCTTTATTTGTCCGTCCGACAACCACATGCTTTGTATCTAAAACCTAGAATCCATACAAAGCCATGCACATAGATCATACAGAACACAACTAATTCAAGAATTCAACACAATCCAAAATAATCCAGGATAAATAAAATTCAACAATTCATACATAGATAATACACAAATGAATCAATCACCCTCGTTGTTGCACTTGTTGTGTTGATCTCCTTCTTCTTGTTGGTGAACCACTTTTGCAATTATCGTTCATGGGACTAGTGCCGGCCAACATAATTCTTGACTCCTTTATGATCCTTGCAAGGCTCATCTTTTCTTTCTCCAGCTCAATTGTCTCATATGTATTCGCCTTCTCAAGCTCCATTTCTTTTCATTCTCTTCCTTCTCCATGTTTATCTCTACCCAAGTGTCTCTTGGTTGAACTCCATCCTCCCCCTTTGCACATCCAGGAAGAGCTTGTATCTCTCCACCTCCTTTCTTTTCTCCTTAATTTTCTTCAATATCTCCCCCTTGTTGCATAAGATGCATGCCCATGGGGTGGACATTTTGCTTGCCCCACCGTCATGCATGACCCTATCTGTTAGAAGGGAATAGAGGGGTTGGCGGAATATGATGGATGTTGTATTGAGCCTCACGGGCGAGTATATATAGGAGTACAGACTTTAAGGGCAAGACGCCTCTCCTAGAGATAAGGTAGGAGACGGATTACAAATCCTAGACTGCCAAATACATGTAACCCAAATATATCTCTAACATCCCCCCGCAGTCGTAGCGGTAGCCTTGCGAACAACAGGAGCATCGCGATGGTCAGACTGGAGAGAATAGCAGTCGACGGGCTGTCGCGTCGCGGACGCGTGGACTGTAGAGGAAGCCGATGAGTTGCTCAAGCGAGGTGATAGCCCTTTGCGCCGTTCCCGAGGTACCCGAGAGTGTGGGTGGTGTAGCCAGGGACGGCCCTGAGGGGGTGGCAGGGGGGCGGCCGCCCAGGGCCCCCGAAATCTAGGGGCCCCTCCAGGGTTCGCAAGGAGCCCATGGAGGCAGCGACCTAGACCCACGTAGTCCACGAGTGGTCATGTTTTCCTTCTTTCCATCGCGAGTTCGCCGCTTCGCAACGATGCTATTCCCCCGAGGGCCCCGATCGTGAGACACGCCGCCGATGTAGATCGCTCTCCGCCATGCGGCCGGCTGGTCTTCCTCCAGGTCGCCGGGCCCGTTGTGTTATCCCGCGTTCGTGAGATGCCTCTGATGTGCAAGACGAAGCCACCCCACTTATAAGGTCATCCCTAACCTCCTCTTTCTAGTTGGTCACGTTCATATGGTGCAGCAGCAGTCAGATCTTAGAAGGTCTCGCATATGATGCAGTACAAAATTTTGATTTCGTGTGCCCGTTGCTCTATTTCTTACTTCAATCTGGACTTTGTCAACACAACACCAATCGCCTTATCTATTCAAAAAATTGCCTGCTATGTGTTCGATTGTCGTTCTTTGCATTCTCTCTCCAAATCATCATGACTGCAAATTTAACTTAAAAATTGGAAGAAGGTCTCAGCTATTCTTACACGCATAACTTCAATCCAAGCATGGTTATATAATAAAGCCACTCAGACTCCCATAGCCATCAGGTAGGTAAATGATCTTTTATTGCTGCAAATGAAGCTTTTGAACTTTATAAACCTTTCATCTTGATGTTTGCCCTCTATCACGTATTCGATTTGTCTAATTAAGTAAAGGAATACATCATTTACAATTTCTGTTTTATTTTGGAACAATAGACAATAATAAGTTAAGTAAAGGAATGAACTAAAAAATGAGATTATTATTTTGATCTTTATAGTAGGGGCCCCTGGTTGTAATTTCGCCCTAGGCCCCTGAAATATCAGGACCGGCCCTGGGTGTAGCCGTGACGAGGTAGCCATGCGAAGAATGCCGTAGTCGATGTCGGGTCGGGGTGGCCGGTGTCGAGGAAGTCACCTGGAGCCGCGGGCGCAAGGAGGCGCCATGTTAGTCATGGGCACAGTAGTGTTGAGGTAGTGGTGCGCCAGGAAGAAGACGATGTTGACGAGGCGTCGCGCCGGGTTTGCCAAACCCGGGGACACATTGTAGACAAAGGCATGCGTCAGTGTTGCCAGCATCTGACATGCGTAGATGGACAAAGATGAAGTTGACGAAGCGCCGCACCAGGCTTGCTAGGCCCGGGGACACGTCGTGGACGACGCCACGCATCGGTGTTTCCAGCACCGGGCATGCATAGATGAGAGACCTGCACGAGCTGTACGCCATGTTGAGGTGGCTAGCAGAGGACTCGACGACGGTTGCGACGCCAATCGGTGTGGGGCCGATGTTGCCAACGGTGGTCGGAGTAGATGAAGTGGTCGGGGAAGATGACGACGACGCTGGCAATGAGCTGGTGCTGCACAAAGATGAAGGGGGTGGACATCGGCGGCGGAGGCTATGTAAGGAGCGAGGCGGCGGTGCTCGAAGTAGGCGAGGAACCCGACAACATGACGAAGACCGGCGCGGACGGTGGCGTTCCCACGCCAAGGGAGGTGGCGCAGCGCGTAACACATGCAAGTCGACGCGCGGGGACAAGAGAGTGGACCGCAGGCTACGGCGCTATGGCCCGAAGGGTCGACGCGGCGGCAGCAGGCGGGTCGGGGCAGCGGCGTGGACCGCGTGCCACGACGCTACGGCCCGATGGGCGGCGCAGCGGCGGTGCGCGGGTCTTTGCAACCATGGGAACGGCCTCGGGCAGCGGGGACCGCGTGCCATGGCGCTACAACCCGAAGGGGCGACGCGGCGGTGACGTGTGGGCCGGTGCAGCCGCGGGGAGAACCACGGGGCTGCGACCCGATGGGGCGACGCAGCGGCACCCTGTTGCTCGATCGGTGGAGGGGCGCGCCGTACTCGGTGACAGCCTTCATGTGACCTACAGAGGCGCGTGCAACTGACTTACCAGGTCGGTGGCACGGAGCGGATTGAGCGGATCGCAGGCAGGCGGGTGACTAATACGACCGCACACGAGACTGGGGATGCTGCTCGGTGATGATGACAGCGGTGCGGACGGTGAAGCAAGATGGTCGAGCAGACCTAGGTGACAACGGCCGACGGGGAACGACGTGCGGACGAGCGGCTAGCGCTCGGCGCCCGAGCGGTCAACACAACGCCGACGCCCGAGCGGTCAAGCCCGAGCGACCAACGCGGCACCGACGGCCATACGGCAGCGGTGGAGACGGTAGGTGATGCAGGAGTCTGTTCGGAGCAGGACGACGATGGCCGGCGCAAAGCGACCAACGGGCAGATGCGCGGCCGATGGCCGTGAAGGCCATCGCATCGCGCGAGGCCGTCCAGTCGGAGAAGAGACCGGGTGGTCGCGCCGACGTTGAAGTAGAGGCGGCGACGACCGGTGTAGACCGACGGGCAGCAAACGCGCAAACGACGGCCATCACGAGCCGGCGTGTCTCGCGAAGCCGCCGGATCAGAGTGGAAGCTAGGGGGTCACGCCAATCTCGGAGTAGAGGCGCGCGGGGGGTCGACGGCGATGGTGGGTGACGCAATCCGATCTATGATCGGTGAACCAAAAAAGAAAATACCGGCTAAACGACCGGCACGGAGAAAACCGGAAGAGATCAGCAAAACTCACCTGGTCAATCGATCACAAATCGGCGAACGAACCCTGCTACGGGTCACACGGCCCGGCGGAGATCATGGAGATCGACCTCCCTGGGGGCGGCGCGGTGCAGAAGCGTGTGGTGGCTAGGTCTAGGAACTTGTTGCTAGTACCATGTTAGAAGGGAATAGAGAGGGATTGGCGGAATATGATGGATGTTGTATTGAGCCTCAGGGGCGAGTATATCTAGGAGTACAGACTTGGAGGGCAAGAAGCCTCTTCTAAAGATAAAGTAGGAGACGGATTATAAATCCTAGACTACCAAATACATGTAACTCAAATATATCTCTAACGCTATCACTCTTCCAATTCCTCCCCGTCAACTGTTTATTCCTCTCTAGCTCGGTCCCATGTTTGTCCCCTCCACTTGGCTCATCGTCATCATCCAATCCAATAGATTGGTAATAGCTTGTGCCATCGTTGTTCTTCATCTCCTTGACTGGGTTCTTGAGATATTCAAAGAGGTTTGACCACTTTAGTTTCCCATTCAATTGCACCCAACAATGGGTCATAGTGAATAACTTTTTTCTCATTGATGGTACAAAGTGGAGGTCAACCCCATCTAGCAAGCAAAAATCACACTTCAACATAATGCAAGAAACGAAGCAAGCAACAAAGATAAATGACCAATGTGAAACAAACTAAACTTACATGGCTATCAAGTCCAATGCCACTTTGGTGCCTATTCACCACTTGTGCATAGAAACCACAAAACTTGTTCACGGACTCCCCGATGACGACTCATCTATGTTGGAAAGAGCCTTCATTGCGGTGGTATGGATTGGATGCATCTCCACGTAGTGCTTGTGTTCATGGTACCATGCACGGATTTTTTTCAAATATGTTGAGCTCTTTGACTCGGTTCCACAAATATGATCCATGCTTATGGCCAACCAAACTTTACACAACAAGTCATATTCGTGGGTTGAGTATACATTTCCTCTTGCCTTCACCTTTTTTTAGTGCGTGATGGTTGTACGTCCAACATCAAACAAAAGGCAAATTTTGATCACCCACCTCATAATTTGGAGGAGCTTGGCCATCATTTATCATGTCCATCATGAATGAGTCCTAAAGATGCATCACAATGAAACTACAATCCTAAAATTAATAAAAAAAATTGCTTATGGGGCAAACTAACTATTTTGTTAAGGAATATCATCGAACGGTTGTTGTCCAGCGCCAAAGATTCCCGACGTTGTTTGCGACCGCTGAAGTTGCGGCGACTCGTATAACGTGTCTGGGAGGTGTCTGCTTCTTGCTTGAAGCCATCTGAGATGTCCGCCCGTTGCGAAGCCGGAATGACATAAGGCCATGGTGTGGCCGAGAGCGCGCATGCGGTTGCGGCCGTGGTGTGGTGGAAAACACTAACATGGACGTGGTGAACTCCGTGTCAACGGCGTTCTTGCCTGCCTTCTCATTTGCACTTTGGTCCCGTGGGCGATGATCTTTGCTTTGTTTTCAGTGGTAGGGACCCCCACAGACTCCGCCGACCCATCCTCCATGGCGCGGGAAGTGCGGACATTTATCGCTAGGAAGGAGGAGGAGGTCGGCAGCGATGACGCGAACAAGGCGATGGAGCGAACGCGGGAGAAAGGGGAGGACATATGCAGAAGAGAGGATGGTCCATCTTGTCAATGGATTTGGGGTGGGTCCGGCTTGTCAAATCCGACGTGGCAAACGCGTTCGGACGACCACAAATCCGCCAAATATATGGGTTGGATTTGAGGGTGTCAGACGACCAGACATTTGGTTGAGTTTGATGGGGGTTCGATTGGGTGGCGCTTTGGAATTTTTTTGGCCGGGGAGTGTCCAGGCTGCATAGTTTAAAAAACCGAAACGGAGATCGAACCGGTGAGCCCATCGGTTCAGGTTTTTACCAGTTGGACCGCAGGTTCACCGGTTCATCATCCGGTCTTCTACGTAAAATAATACTCCCTCCGTCCCAAAATAAGTGTCTCAAATTTGTACTAACTTTAGTAAAATTGTACTAAGGTTAAGACACTTATTTTAGGATAGAGGGAGTATATGTTTAGTAATATTTATATATGCTAATATAGTGTTAAACAGTAGTCAAATAAAATTACTTCATCATAATAGACAACAAAGTAGCATGACCGAGTTAGTTATTGGGCCATTAGCATGCAACTCCTTTTCCTATGTGCTCCGGGATCGAATCCCACTTCTTTGAAATTCTGCATTAATCATTTTGCTGGGTTTTTTCGGTTCAAATGCCCGATTTAATCACCGGATTTCTAGAAAACCAGCCAGTTTGACCGGTTTTCTCTGGTGCAGTTGACCGGTTCTGGTTTTTCCCGGTCCAACTGCAGGTCCGGTCCGGTTTTTTAAAGAGGTAATATCACCACTGGTGCCTAAACCTTTTACGGATGTTCACTTTAGTGCCTGAACTTTAAAAATACGTTGAACTAGTTCTAAAACTGGACACGAAACCGGTTCAAATGCCCGCTTTATTCACCGGTTTTCTCCGGTCCAGTTGTAGCACGGTCTTATTAACTTATAAAAACGCCAAGGTCGCCGGTTCTGGTTTTTTCCGGTCCAATTGCAGATCCGGTCCGTTTCTTTAAAGAGTTAATATCACCACTGGTGCCTAGACTTGTAGGGATGTTCACTTTAGTGTCTGAACTTAAAAAATATGTCGAACTAGTTTTAAAGCTTGGCATGAATGTGTAAATACGGTACTAAAGCCATTCGTAGACGTAAAATGTGCTGGCGTGGCTTGGGATCCATTTGTAGCACGAAACAGGATTTTAGTCAAATGACTATGTTTTTATGATTATTGGGTCCTGTCTGTCGCAACTAGGAAACGAAAAACAGTGCCGGTAGGGTTCGACTTGAAGAGTGCAGGCGGCCTCCAATGGCCACTCCACCATACAAGTTTTCATGCAAATATGTACTCCCTCCGTTCCTAAATGTAAGTCTTTGTAGAGATTTCACTATGAAGCAGATACGGATGTATATAGATGCACTTTAGTGTGTAGATTAACTCATTTTGCTCCGTATCTAGTCCATAGTGAAATCTCTATAAAGACTTATATTTAGAAACGGAGAGAGTAAATTATAATCACACTAATACACATACTACTGTGAATTTTGCAGACATCATTTTTTAGAAGAAAAATGTAAAACGTCTGTAGATTATAACGATAATAAACACGTGTTATTTAAAAAATCTATAAACCAGGCCCTTGCCATGTTGTAAGTTATAAATATTTGTGGTACACAAATATTCTTGTGCACACAAACTAAATACATAGATGTATGCAATAAAATAGCTTACTAAAAATGTTCCTGTAAGTTTTAGAAATATTCAGGTATTATTTAGAAAATACTATTTAAATAAAATCCATGAGTGTTTCAAAATGTTTACTAACTACAAAAATTTCAAATATATAGTCATGGATTATTTTTAAAAATTATTATTATTTATAAATATATAGCGAATATAAACGTTTTTATACATGCATGGTTATACTTAATTTATAGAAATTTATGGATAATTGTTTTACTAAATATTTATGCATGTTCACTTGTGTATAATTTCACTCATGGCTTATATTCATAATTTTTATATAATGTAAATATAATCCACAGGTGAATTAGTAAACAACATACTTATTTAAAAATGTGTGCATGATTATGCAAATGTTTGTATAACTTAAATTATATTTATGAACTATAATGTTAAAAACATTTGCAATATTTAATACTGTACAAAAATATTTATAAATGTTTGTATAACTAAAATTATATTTATGAACTGTAACGTTAAAATATTTGCAATATTTAATATTACGCAAACATCTTTATAATTAATATATATTATTTCAATTATATGAATTTTTCTAAAATAATACATGAATATTTTTAATTACATGAATATTTTTAATTACATGAACATTTTTTTAAAGTTAGTTATCTTAGTTTAATGTATAACATTTACAATTACTAATACCGCACGAATAGTTAAACTTCATTTGTGTTACTGTGATTATGAGTTACAGACTTTTTACAGTTTACTTTTAAAATTAGCATACACTAAATGGGCCGTACTGAGTGCAACCCATTTAAGTAGCACAAGCTTTGTATTTCGCAGTAGAGTACATTAAGACTAAGGGGCCTTTGTTATCTCATAAAGCTGTGTTAGAGTGGCTAGCACAGGTCTCTCGCACGCTTCAGGTACCATTTTTCATTTCAATTTTCCTTCTGTACTGACAGGCAGGACCCAGTAGTAGTATTTAACTAAAATTCTGATCCGTTGCTAGAAGTGGACCCATGCCATGTCAGCCGAATACGGTGCCATATCAGCGTAATTTACGTCTTCAAATGGGATTAACACCGTGTTCATGTCAAGGTTTAGAACTAGTTTGACATATTTTTGAAGTTTAGACACTAAAGATTTGCCATATTTATCAAGTTCAGGCACTAAAGTGAACATCCGTGTCAAGTTCAAACACCACTAATGATATTACTTTTTTCTAAGCTGGTACTACAGGGTGTATGGGCTGCTCCGGTTGGAGATGCTCTGACATGCACACACACAATCTGAAGCGTTCCCTGCATTGCATTTTTACAGGTTTGTCCTTCTGCTTTTCGTTCAACCACCGGCTGCCCGATAGATAACTGACCAGAAGTATCCGTTACCGTAACTTTTTTACAGGATGGTTCGTCTTCAGTCATAACCTTTTACACGTATAACCCATCATCTTTACAAAAATTATTTACCCCACCCCCACAAATTTATAATACATTTCATGCTATACCCTCTCTCTTCTATACCAAATGCAACTACAGCTACAATTTCCATGCTTTTCCAGGCACGTTATTATCATGGCCCTACAAAATTACTCCCTCCGTAAACTAATATAAGAGCGTTTAGAGTACTAAAGTAGTGATCTAAACGCTCTTACATTAGTTTACAGAGGGTGTACAAAATAATCATCATCTCCATCCAATGTTCACCGACGAGCGTTTCAGTTCATTCAGGCCACGAAATCGTGCAGCAGGGGCGACGGCTCAAACTGCTGCCGTTGATCCAGCTGGTTCGTCGACTCATAGTCCGAAGAGGCCACGGCGGCGCCAGCGCCGGGATGAGCCGCGGCGGTGTTGTAGATATCTTCCTCCCCGCCGGCCGTGAACCCTGGCCGGTGAGCGTTCGGAGCAGAAAGGTTGTTCTCGGCGTGCTGCAATCCTAGCGTCAACGACACATTGCTGTTCTGATATCCCCCGAGCTCCGCCAAATGGTAGGCCATGAACCGCGCGCTCTCGTCGCCATGGAGGAGACCGCCGTCCGCCTCACCCGGTCTTTGGTCCTTCAACAGCAGGTTCATGAAGCCGTCGTCAGAGTTTGCCTCGTTGTGGAAGCTGGACGGCGCTCCGGTGAGACCCGCCATCTCCATGTTGGCTTTGAATTCACCGGTTTGGTAAGCCTGACCCTGGCTCATGGAGCATTTCAGATCTTCCTTGTCTTCACAAGACGCCATTTTGTCCTTGCTTCTTGGTAAGTTGTCCGAGGAGGAGTTTGAGTCGAGCTCTGCCTCCCCGGTCTCTTCTTTGTACATGTCTTCGATCATCGGTTTCCATAGGCGGACACGGGCATTGATGAACCAGTTCGAAATCTAGGACAATGAAGGATGTAAAGTAAGTTCAGCAAACGGATTTCATTTCACAGAATGCAAAGTCTTCCAGAAGTCATTTGCACAATTTTTCAAAGCCAAATATCCAATTCTCCTAGAATACAAGTTGTTTATTGATGCAGAACTTAACAAATATAATTTTGCCTATTTGCAGGTTATCGACATACTACATGCTAGTAGAGTAGTAACCCTGCAGCATGATTCAGAATTTGCACCACTTGCATATTACCAAGATGAGTTACGAACCCCTATTTGTGCGTATTGATTTTAGTACTAACAAGGCATGCCAATCATTTATTGTGGCGATATCTTGGTAAGATCATAAATACCTGACTTCTTGTTAAACCAGTTTGCCTCGCTAGCATTAGCTTTTCTGAATCTTTTGGATACCTGAAAAATATAACGGTGTCTTCAGAATAAAAGCGAAAAGGGGCAAGTGGCGATAAGTATATGAGAAATAAGCAACTTACGGGTGAAGGAAGTGTTCAAACAGCCAAGCACGAAGAATTGAAACTGAGTTTTCAGGCAGTCCCCTCTGTGGCCTCCAGGCATTTTGCTGTAGCATACCATACTGTTGGAAAGCTCGTTGTTGCCTTAACTGCTGATCAATGTAACGGAGGCGAGTTAACTTGCCCTCTCTACCCGATGAATTATCCTCCTCTCCCAGTTTCTTTCGGATAACATTAACCTGGTCGTTGATAGCATCCTTCAGACATCGGAAATGCCGCGATATTGTCTGAAGGGCAACTGCGGTATAAGGTTTGGCAGCTCCAGACCCAGCAATCATATCGAAAGACGACACTACAATTTGCATTTGATGGAAATAATGCTTGTACTTTCGGTCAACCTGAGAAAAAAGATAGCTTGGTGTTCAGAATAGTTCATTGAGGATGTGATGTGTAGTAAGTACTAACTACTAACTGAAAAATAAGAACACCGCATTCAGGTTGCCAGTTAAGTCACTATCCCTGTTTAGCCTGTGTTAAGGACACATCTGTCTTGCTGAGTGCCTTTTTGAAAGAGTATTATTTCTCAGCAAAGTTTCTGTATTTAGTTCAAATCTGATTCAGATACCAAAACTTTACCAACAAATACCATTCTTCCTGACAGCTCCTCAGAGATTTACCTTTTAGGTTCCCGCCCACTTGACATTTTAATAGGATTTTTAACATGACTTACTTCTGAACTTTGTGGTGATCTAATTAATCAGCATATAGTAGTTAGATATATGTTCCAGTTCCTACTCCAACTATGCTTAGTACTTCCTTGGAGACTCTTTAGCTAAAAACTTGCATGCACAAGCTTAAGCCTTGTTATATGTTGGTATATAGGCAGCTAAGGTTTCTTAAGAAGCCTAGACCCACTTAGAAACTTTTGAACCATCTCTCCCGACTTCTTCAAGGAGCCCCATGTATGAATTTCTAGTTAGAAACCAACCATTCTGAATGAACTTTGGATCATGACCCGTTTATGTTACTCTAGTCAATATTAAGTCCATGCCCCTTGATTGGGTGGGATTCCAATCCCAACCACCGCCTTTTCTAAGAACAAAGATAGGACATTGCAAGTTGACTTCTGAGATATGACAAACTCTGAGCTGCGTTTCTTGAGAAAAATAAAGAAACTCTGAACTGCAACTGTCACCAAATAAAGTTTATTTTTATGGAACTTTAGACTGGAGTACAAAAAATCAAGTTAGCCCATATGGTATATTTGAAGTGATTAGTCAAGCAAAGGTAAATCTTCATGGCATTTCAGTTTGATTTCGACAGTAAATTATGGTGGCAGTCTCACAAACCTCATCCAGCATGGCCAAAAGTTTCGCCATCTTATTCTGGAGCTCTTGTTTCTCAGCCGCAGAAATCTCAGGTTCCGCATTGGCAGTAGACTCCTGTGGGTTAGAAGATACCCCCTCACTTTTCAACACCTCATCGGCGTCTTTGCCATCCATTTTTCCTGCTTCAACCTTGTCTTTCTGCGCGTTTTGCTTTATACTCTTCCAAACACTGACGATCTCGTCAAGCAATTCTTGTGCTGCCTTTAGATACTTTGAATTCCTGATTGCCCGTGAGGCCTCCGACTGCATATTCTTCATTCCGTTTTCATCACCCTGGTAAGATTGGGTTGCCAGTAAGTCAGGCTTTGGGGACCAGTATGGGTATGAAGGTGCCAGGATATGTGTGTTGAGGCTCAGGGACAATCCTTGGCCTGGTGCTGATGGAACACTCGCCGAACTGGGGTTGTTCAACAAGCCGAAATCAAGCTGTGCGCTGCTATGGGCATCATTGTGGATGAGATCACCACCACCACCACCACTCTGTGCACCATCCATGAAATGCATTAACATCTCATTCCTCATATCTTTGACAGGAGCGAAGGAGCTTTGCTCTGTAAGCGAGGTGACCATGTTAGGAGGTTCCCTTGATGATGAATGTTCTGAAGGATGGCCATGCAGCTCCATGAAATTCTGCTGAGGCTGGATAATGCCACTGAATTCCGTGTATGGTCCAGAAGATGCATTGTTTGAATAGAGCAAGTTCCCCAGGGCTGACGGCACGGGATACGACGCATTTCCCGTGTCTGGTGAGTACATGGTTTGCGGGTCCCTTTCGTCACCTGGGCTTGAGTAATAATTAGACATGTCACAACTTTGACTGCTCACTTATGAAGCAACTGCATGCCACTTGTGAAGTCAACCCAATCAAAATTTAATTGACCTGCCTGCAAAGGGAAAAATGAGTAAGGGTTGGGCATAGCACTGAAGAAGGATAACCAACTGAAAAAGGAAGTACTTCTATCCTCAAACAGTAAGAGAGGATGCAACCAATAGTAATTCCTTATCTCTCTTTTTCCAGAAAAAAAAAACTCAGGCCGTGTCTCTTCTGCAAGGGCACAAGATACACACACACACAGACACACACACAGTAGCCATCACGAGTGATTTAAGCCCAGGACCTCACATTTGTACTCTTTGGCAGCAGTTACCACCGTTGTGTTCCATTTTTGTTTTTCACATTTGTACCATGGAAGAAACAGGCACCAATGCTCAGGAAACAAGACAACACAATGTGACAGTGCGAGATGCTTGTTTGCAGGCTAAAGGTACAGGTGGTCCGCCATCTATGAGCTCAGCTCAGCTAGGTTCTTGGCCGTTTGCACCTTCCTCACCAAGATGGTGAGAATGCGGTGGAAAATTCCTTATGTTTCACCAGAATAACACAACCATCCAAAGGGGCCAAAGCCACCCAAAGGAACCACCAAACCAGAAAACTGCATCATTCTGAAGAAAACATTATTCTTTTGCCTGTTCTTGAATGAAATACGATTATGTGCTGACCGGCAATACCTTGTCTGATCAATTATTGATGGCCGAGGCGTGCGCAGGACTCCTCGGGGGCTCCTTCACCAGCTCAGCAGCAACCACCGAAGATACGGGCGTGCACGGATGATTCAGGATGATTCTGGAAGAAGAGATGAATGAAATGGCATCAGATGGCTGGCTAGATAGAAACTACTTTCATACTTGTATGCAGCTCGGATTTTAAGTAATTTTCAATGATACGACAGAGGTGGGAGTGGTGAACCAGGAGCAATGTCCAAGGCGCAGCCTTGTTGTCAGTTGTCACACGCAAAAGATGAATATAATAGCTTAAAATTCTGATGACAAGAGCTCAGAGTTCCGTTGCACAGATAATACAAGATAGCAAACAAGATAGCATAGTGATTTCGGAAGAACAAATGGTGCAGGGCTTTATCAGCATGGGTTTCATCAAGGCATCCAATGAAAGAAAGATTCAAGGATCAGCAAACAAAGATGGAAGGGTTCCCACTGTAACCAAGCCCCAAAGCCAGCTCCACTGGTAGCTGGGGGAGGGGAAGCAACCAGAAACTCAGATTGAGCTACCAATACCGCATAAGAAACACCGAATTCTAAGGGGATAACCAAGAATTCCATACCAAAGAGGTGAGGAGGGGATAATTTCTTCAGGCATCAAAAACAGGGGAACCAAGAACTTGCGGCCAAAACCCCCAAATACCTTCAGTTCCTCAAGAATCCCAACTCTAGGCTGCACTAAAATCCACAGCCAGGGCTACCAATCTCTCCCAGCTCCTGAACTGAAGAACCCAGGCAGAAACACCAAGAAGAGGCCCCGTAATTCAGAGAGACTGGCTAGCCACATACCTATCGCCGCACTCAAAAGCCAAGAAAAGCTCACCAACCAATCATTGGAGCCGATAACAGCAGCACCACACAGAAAGAAAGAAAAATAAAGAAAAAGGATCGGTTGCGGTTGCGGTTGCAGTTGCACCCACTCAGATCAGACAACCCAATTCCCCGAAGCAAAGAAGCAGCAGCAAGAACCAGAGCAGCAAAATCAAGCGAATATGCGCGAGGAATTTCTGCCCCTGCCGCCGCCGCCGCGGCCAGCGGAGGGGGGGCAATGATGCGGAGAGGGGGATAGAATATTGGGGAAAGGGAGGGTGACCTGAGGGCGGGGGACAGGCAGCGGCCGGCAGAGGGATTGCTGTCACGAGCCCCGCAAGCTGATCTTGGCTGGGGATAGCGGAAGGAGAGAGACAGAGCGGCGGAGAGGAGAAAGAAAATCGGTGAATCTTTGCTCCTCTCTCTCCCTCTCTCTCTCCTCCGGCACGGGGACAAAATCAGATCCCTCCCACCCGAGATTACAATATCTTTCTTTGCTGCTGCTGCTTCTTCAACCTTCTGCTGCTGCTTCTTCTCGGGTCCAAAAAAATAAATGGGTAAACAAAGCGGGCACCAACCACTAACAACTGTTATACCAGCATATGATAATGCGGCGGAAAATTTCCCTCTTTTTTCTTTCTTGGTGTTCTTTATTGCTGCTGCTGTTAGCGGGGATGGGACGGGACGGGATAATTGGGTGGTGGGGTGGGGTGGGGTGGGGGGCGTTCGGAGGCGGGTTTAGGCTTTAATCCAAACCGGGGAGAGCTGTTGGGGAGGCATTTGGTTTGTTTGTTTGGCGGTGCGTCCACCACCACCACCACCACGGCCTCCTTCGAGGTGCTTCTTCTTGTTGTCTTACACCGTAACGCGTGTTGATTTGATTTGATTTGATATATCGTGGAGCTTGCTTATGGTTTTAATTATGTGATGTTGTGTCAGGCTGTGCTGGGTCTGGCTTTTCATTATTGCTGGGATTATGTGATGTGACACAAAGTCTAAAACTGATTTGTTGGGAGAGGGTTTTATTTTTATTTTTTCATAACGCCAGATGCAGACACATATCATCTTGAGGTTGACGAAGTCACAACATGCGCCTCGTAGTCGACGGGAACGTCTGCTTGAACGTGCATCGCCGGAAATCCCGGAATGATGTGAGCACGGGGATTTGAACCCTCGTGGGTTGGGGTTACCACTGTCCTCATTAGTCATTCCCATCCAACCGTAGATTGGTTCACGGGATAGGGTTTTATTGAGGAGTATGAAACAGGGTTGAGTTTGCACTAGTAGAAAAAGGCTCATTTGTCCCGGTTCATAAGACCCATTTTGTCCCGGTTCCAGAACCGGGACTAAAGGGTCGGTACTAAAGCCCAATACCTTTAGTTCCGGTTCTTCTACGAACCGGGACAGATGGGGCTCCACGTGGCCGCTGCGGCTTGCCTAGGCAGGAGGGCCTTTTGTCCCGGTTGGTAGCACCAACCGGGACCAAAAGACATCCACGCGTCAGCAGTTCAGGGGCTGGAGTTTTTGTTTTTTTTAAGGGGGGGTTGGGGGTTTTGTAGGGTTAATTTAGGGGTTTCATATATTGTGTTAGCTAGCTAATAGAGAGAAGTGTCATCTCTTATCTCCATGCTTGGTCGACGCTACGTACTATACGTATAGAGAGGACTCGACACGCTAGCTAGCTAGTAAGCAAATGAAGGAAACCATTAAGTACAGAAGATCGTCATGAACATATACAGAGAGAAGTGATCGACCTCTCCTTCTCCGAGAGATTGGTCGAACAACAAGTTTTCGTATATCTATCCGACGCTACTGGCTACATATATACAATATAAGATCTCTTACAATCCCCTAACATCTGAACTCAAGTTCCACATGGTATTCTCCGTCTTTATCGATGACGTGGTCAAGAAAGAATCCCGCCAATTCCTCTTGAATTGCTCGTATGCGATCTTGTGGTAGGAGTTCATCCCGCATCTGAAACATCTAATTTGAAGAAGGGGGTCAATAAATATATATGAATGAAACTCAACACAAATGATGGTAATAAAATAAAATTGTGAATATTATTGCTTACGTACTTCTAATTGTTTTTTAGAGTAGCCCCGCTCACAGGTCGTGTGGCGGATGAACTCGCAAACGTAGTATCCACAGTAATTATTCCCGGGTTCCTGCCACAACCACTTTACAAGAAATAAAGGTCAATCAAACTGATAAGCAAGCATGCTAAATGGTATTGATGAAACTAGCTAGAATCAATGGGAGATGCGCGGAACTAGCTAGTAGTACTTACTTTCGGGTGTGTAAATCGCAGCTCCCCCGGCAGTGCCGGAGCTTCTGCGGTGAACGTTTTCCAAACCCTGCCAGACAAAGAAAACAATTACTTGATATCAGGAAATGAACAAAATTGCCGATATGGTGCGATAATGATCGATTGAACTTACTTCTCGAGCATTTTAGTCCTGGCCGCATACTCCTCGGGATCTTTTCGTCTCGAGTCTATGACGGTTACTAGTCCCTGCTCAAGCTTAATCTCTAGCAGAATAAAGTGGAAGTTGCGCACGCATGCATAACTCATCATCAATTACATTACTATAACCTCGAGTAATAAAGGAAACCGAATAAGCACAAGACAGTAACACTCACTTGAAGTTGTAAGGAAAGAGTATTTTATCTTTGTTTTGATTTTGAAGCAACGATCGTAGCAAGTTGTGTTGGAAATATGCCCTAGAGGCAATAATAAAATGGTTATTATTATATTTCCTTGTTCACGATAATTGTCTATTGTTCATGCTATAATTGTGTTATTCAGAAATCGTAATACATGTGTGAATACATAGACCACAACGTGTCCCTAGTAAGCCTCTAGTTGACTAGCTCGTTGATCAACAGATGGTCATGGTTTCCTGACTATGGACATTGGATGTCATTGATAACGGGATCACATCATTAGGAGAATGATGTGATGGACAAGACCCAATCCTAAGCATAGCACAAAGATCGTGTAGTTCGTTTGCTAGAGCTTTTCCAATTGTCAAGTATCATTTCCTTAGACCATGAGATTGTGCAACTCCCGGATACCGTAGGAGTGCTTTGGGTGTGCCAAACGTCACAACGTAACTGGGTGGCTATAAAGGTGCACTACGGGTATCTCCGAAAGTGTCTGTTGGGTTGGCACGAATCGAGACTAGGATTTGTCACTCCGTTTGACGGAGAGGTATCTCTGGGCCCACTCGGTAATGCATCATCATAATGAGCTCAAAGTGACCAAGTGGTTGGTCACGGGATCATGCATTACGGTACGAGTAAAGTGACTTGCCGGTAACGAGATTGAACGAGGTATTGGGATACCGACGATCGAGTCTCGGGCAAGTAACGTACCGATTGACAAAGGGAATTGTATACGGGATTGATTGAATCCTCGACATCGTGGTTCATCTGATGAGATCATCGAGGAACATGTGGGAGCCAACGTGGGTATCCAGATCCCGCTGTTGGTTATTGACCGGAGAGTCGTCTCGGTCATGTCTGCATGTCTCCCGAACCCGTAGGGTCTACACACTTAAGGTTCGGTGCCGCTAGGGTTGTAGAGATATTAGTATGCGGTAACCCGAAAGTTGTTCGGAGTCCTGGATGAGATCCCGGACGTCACGAGGAGTTCCGGAATGGTCCGGAGGTGAAGAATTATATATAGGAAGTCCAGTTTCGGCCACCGGGAAAGTTCCGGGGGTTACCGGTATTGTACCGGGACCACCGGAAGTGTCCCGGGGGTCCACCGGGTGGGGCCACCTATCCCGGAGGGCCCCATGGGCTGAAGTGGGAAGGGAACCAGCCCCTGGTGGGCTGGTGCGCCCCCCATGGGCCTCCCCTGCGCCTAGGGTTGGAAACCCTGGGGGTGGGGGGGCGCCCACCTGACTTGGGGAGCAAGTCCCCCCCTTGGCCGCCGCCCCCTCCCCCCCTCAGATGGGATCTCCAGGGGGCGGCACCCCCCCAGGACCCCTATATATAGTGGGGGGGAGGGCAGCCGCACCACAGCCCCTGGCGCCTCCCTCTCCCTCCCGTGACACCTCTCCCTCCCGCTTGCGCTTGGCGAAGCCCTGCCGGGATCCCCGCTACTTCCACCACCACGCCGTCGTGCTGCTGGATCTCCATCAACCTCTCCTTCCCCCTTGCTGGATCAACAAGGAGGAGACGTCGCTGCTCCGTATGTGTGTTGAACGCGGAGGTGCCGTCCGTTCGGCGCTCGGTCATCGGTGATTTGGATCACGACGAGTACGACTCCATCAACCCCGTTCACTTGAACGCTTCCGCTCGCGATCTACAAGGGTATGTAGATGCACTCCTTCCCTCTCGTTGCTAGTAAACTCCATAGATGGATCTTGGTGATGCGTAGAAAATTTTAAATTTCTGCAACGATCCCCAACAGTGGCATCATGAGCCAGGCCTATGCGTAGTTTCTATGCACGAGTAGAACACAAAGCAGTTGTGGGCGTAGATGTTGTCAATTTTTCTTGCCACTACTAGGCTTATCTTGTTTCGGCAGCATTGTGGGATGAAGCGGCCCGGACCGACCTTACACGTACGCTTACGTGAGACAGGTTCCACCGACTGACATGCACTAGTTGCATAAGGTGGCTAGCGGGTGTCTGTCTCTCCCACTTTAGTCGAAACAGATTCGATGAAAAGGGTCCTTATGAAGGGTAAATAGAAATTGGCATATCACGTTGTGGTTTTACGTAGGTAAGAAACGTTCTTGCTAGAAACCTATAGAAGCCACATAAAAAAACTTGCAACAACAATTAGAGGACGTCTAACTTGTTTTTGCAGCATATGCCTTGTGATGTGATATGGCCAAAAGGATGTGACGAATGAGATATATGTGATGTATGAGATTGATCATGTTCTTGTAATAGGAATCACGACTTGCATGTCGATGAATATGACAACCGGTAGGAGCCATAGGAGTTGTCTTTATTTTTTGTATGACCTGCGTGTCATTCAATAACGCCATGTAAATTACTTTACTTTATTGCTAAACACGTTAGCCATAGAAGTAGAAGTAATCGTTAGCGTGACAACTTCATGAAGACACAATGATGGAGATCATGGTGTCATGCCGGTGACGAAGATGATCATGGCGCCCCGAAGATGGAGATCAAAGGAGCAAAATGATATTGGCCATATCATGTCACTATTTGATTGCATGTGATGTTTATCATGTTTTACATCTTATTTGCTTAGATCGACGGTAGTAAGTAAGATGATCCCTTATAATAATTTCAAGAAAGTGTTCCCCCTAACTGTGCACCGTTGCGATGGTTCGTTGTTTCAAAGCACCACGTGATGATCGGGTGTGATAGATTCTAACGTTCGCATACAACGGGTGTTGACGAGCCTAGCATGTACAGACATGGCCTCGGAACACGCGCAATACACTTAGGTTGACTTGACGAGCCTAGCATGTATAGACATGGCCTAGGAACACGGAAGACCGAAAGGTCGAGCATGAGTCGTATAGAAGATACGATCAACATGAAGATGTTCACCGATGTTGAATAGTCCGTCTCACGTGATGATCGGACACGGCCTAGTTAACTCGGATCATGTTTCACTTAGATGACTAGAGGGATGTCTATCTGAGTGGGAGTTCATTGAATAATTTGATTAGATGAACTTAATTATCATGAACTTAGTCTAAAATCTTTACAATATGTCTTGTAGATCAAATGGCCCACGCTGCCCTCAACTTCAACGCGTTCCTAGAGAAAACCAAGCTGAAAGATGATGGCAGCAACTATACGGACTGGGTCCGGAACCTGAGGATCATCCTCATAGCTGCCAAGAAAGATTATGTCCTAGAAGCACCGCTAGGTGATGCACCCATCCCAGAGAACCAAGACGTTATGAACGCTTGGCAGTCACGTGTTGATGATTACTCCCTCGTTCAGTGCGGCATGCTTTACAGCTTAGAACCGGGGCTCCAAAAGCGTTTTGAGAAACACGGAGCATATGAGATGTTCGAAGAGCTGAAAATGGTTTTCCAAGCTCATGCCCGAGTCGAGAGATATGAAGTCTCCGACAAGTTCTTCAGTTGTAAAATGGAGGAAAATAGTTCTGACAGTGAGCACATACTCAAAATGTCTATGTTACACAACCGCTTGTCTCAGCTGGGAGTTAATCTCCCGGATGACGCGGTCATTGACAGAATCCTTCAGTCGCTTCCACCGAGTTACAAGAGCTTTGTGATGAACTTCAATATGCAGGGGATGGAAAAGACCATTCCTGAGGTATATTCAATGCTGAAATCAGCGGAGGTGGAGATCAAAAAGGAACATCAAGTGTTGATGGTGAATAAAACCACTAAGTTCAAGAAAGGCAAGGGTAAGAAGAACTTCAAGAAGGACGGCAAGGGAGTTGCCGCGCCCGGTAAGCCAGTTGCCGGGAAGAAGCCAAAGAATGGACCCAAGCCTGAGACTGAGTGCTTTTATTGCAAGGGAAGTGGTCACTGGAAGCGGAACTGCCCCAAATACTTAGTGGACAAGAAGGCCGGCAACACCAAAGGTATATGTGATATACATGTAATTGATGTGTACCTTACCAGTACTCGTAGTAGCTCCTGGGTATTTGATACCGGTGCTGTTGCTCATATTTGTAACTCAAAACAGGAGCTGCGGAATAAGCGGAGACTGGTGAAGGACGAGGTGACGATGCGCGTCGGGAATGGTTCCAAGGTCGATGTGATTGCCGTCGGCACGCTACCTCTGCATTTACCTACGGGATTAGTTTTAAACCTCAATAATTGTTATTTAGTGCCAGCTTTGAGCATGAACATTGTATCAGGATCTCGTTCAATGCGAGATGGCTACTCATTTAAATCCGAGAATAATGGTTGTTCTATTTATATGAGAGATATGTTTTATGGTCATGCCCCGCTGGTCAATGGTTTATTCTTAATGAATCTCGAACGTGATGTTACACATATTCATAGTGTGAATACCAAAAGATGTAAAGTTGATAACGATAGTCCCACATACTTGTGGCACTGCCGCCTTGGTCACATTGGTGTCAAGCGCATGAAGAAGCTCCATGCAGATGGACTTTTGGAGTCTCTTGATTACGAATCATTTGACACGTGCGAACCATGCCTCATGGGTAAGATGACCAAGACTCCGTTCTCCGGAACAATGGAGCGAGCAACCAACTTATTGGAAATCATACATACCAATGTGTGCGGTCCAATGAGTGTTGAGGCTCTCGGAGGCTATCGTTATGTTCTCACTCTCACTGATGACTTGAGTAGATATGGGTATCTCTACCTAATGAAACACAAGTCTGAGACCTTTGAAAAGTTCAAGGAATTTCAGAGTGAGGTTGAGAATCAACGTGACAGGAAAATAAAGTTCTTCCGATTAGATCGTGGAGGAGAATATTTGAGTCACGAATTTGGCACACACTTAAGGACATGTGGAATAGTTTCACAACTCACGCCGCCTGGAACACCTCAGCGAAATGGTGTGTCCGAACGTCGTAATCGCACTCTATTGGATATGGTGCGATCTATGATGTCTCTTACCGATCTACCGCTCTCATTTTGGGGCTATGCTTTAGAGACTGCCGCATTCACTTTAAATAGGGCTCCGTCAAAATTCGTTGAGACGACACCGTATGAATTATGGTTTGGGAAGAAACCTAAGCTGTCGTTTCTAAAATTTTGGGGATGCGATGCTTATGTCAAGAAACTTCAACCTGAAAAGCTCGAACCCAAGTCGAAAAAATGCGTCTTCATAGGATACCCTAAGGAAACCATTGGGCATACCTTCTACCTCAGATTCGAAGGCAAAATCTTTGTTGCCAAGAACGGGTCCTTTCTGGAGAAAGAGTTTCTCTCGGAAGAACTTAGTGGGAGGAAAGTGGAACTTGATGAGGTGATAGTCACCCCTTCCGAACCGGAAAGTAGCGCAGCGCGGGAAGATGTTCCTGTGGTGCCTGCACCGACTAGGGAGGAAGTTAATGATGATGATCATAAAGCTTCAGATCAAGTTACTGCTGAACTTCGTAGGTCCACAAGGACACGTTCCGCACCAGAGTGGTATGGCAACCCTGTCTTGGAAATCATGTTGTTAGACAACGGTGAACCTTCGAACTATGAAGAAGCAATGGCGGACCCGGATTCCAACAAATGGCTTGAAGCCATGCAATCCGAGATAGGATCCATGTATGAAAACGAAGTATGGACTTTGACTGACTTGCCCGATGATCGGCGAGCCATAGAAAATAAATGGATCTTTAAGAAGAAGACAGACGCGGATGGTAATGTGACCATCTATAAGGCTCGACTTGTCGCCAAGGGTTATCGACAAGTTCAAGGGGTTGACTAAGATGAGACTTTCTCACCCGTAGCGAAGCTGAATTCCGTCCGAATCATGTTAGCAATTGCCGCATTCTATGATTATGAGATATGGCAAATGGACGTCAAAACGGCATTCCTTAACGGCTTTCTGAAGGAAGAATTGTATATGATGCAACCGGAAGGTTTTGTCGATTCTAAGAATGCTAACAAGGTATGCAAGCTCAAGCGCTCCATCTATGGGCTGGTGCAAGCATCTCGGAGTAGGAACATTCAATTTGGTGAGATGATCAAAGCGTTTGGGTTTACACAGACTTACGGAGAAGCCTGTGTTTACAAGAAAGTGAGTGGGAGCTCTGTAGCATTTCTCATATTATATGTGGATGACATACTATTGATGGGAAATGATATAGAAGTCTTGGAAAGTATAAAGGCCTACTTGAATAAGTGTTTTTCAATGAAGGACCTTGGAGAAGCTGCTTATATATTAGGCATCAAGATCTATAGAGATAGATCAAGACGCCTCATTGGTCTTTCACAGAGTACGTACCTTGACAAGATATTGAAGAAGTTCAATATGGATCAGTCCAAGAAGGGGTTCTTGCCTGTATTGCAAGGTGTGTAATTGAGCACGGCTCAATGGCCGACCACGGCAGAAGATAGAGAAAAGATGAGTGTCATCCCCTATGCCTCGGCCATAGGGTCTATTATGTATGCCATGCTGTGTACCAGACCTGATGTAAACCTTGCCGTAAGTTTGGTAGGTAGGTACCAAAGTAATCCCGGCATGGAACACTAGATAGCGGTCAAGAATATCCTGAAGTACCTGAAATGGACTAAGGATATGTTTCTCGTATATGGAGGAGACGAAGATCTCATCGTAAAGGGTTACGTCGACGCTAGCTTCGACACAGATCTGGATGACTCTAAGTCACAAACCGGATACGTGTATATTTTGAATGGAGGGGCAGTAAGCTGGTGCAGTTGCAAGCAAAGCGTCGTGGTGGGATCTACATGTGAAGCGGAGTACATGGCGGTCTCAGAGGCGGCGCAAGAAGCAATCTGGATGAAGGAGTTCATTACTGACCTAGGGGTGATTCCGAATGCGTCGGGCCCGATGACTCTCTTCTGTGACAACACTGGAGCTATTTCCCTTGCCAAGGAGCCCAGGTTTCACAGGAAGACCAGGCATATCAAGCGTCGCTTCAACTCCATTCGTGAAAGTGTTCAAAATGGAGACATAGATATTTGTAAAGTACATACGGACCTGAATGTGGCAGATCCGTTGACTAAACCTCTCCCTAGAGCAAAACATGATCAACACCAGAACTCTATGGGTGTTCGATTCATCACAATGTAACTAGATTATTGACTCTAGTGCAAGTGGGAGACTGTTGGAAATATGCCCTAGAGGCAATAATAAAATGGTTATTATTATATTTCCTTGTTCATGATAATTGTCTATTGTTCATGCTATAATTGTGTTATACGAAAATCGTAATACATTTGTGAATACATAGACCACAACGTGTCCCTAGTAAGCCTCTAGTTGACTAGCTCGTTGATCAACAGATGGTCATGGTTTCCTGACTATGGACATTGGATGTCATTGATAACGGGATCACATCATTAGGAGAATGATGTGATGGACAAGACCCAATCCTAAGCATAGCACAAAGATCGTGTAGTTCGTTTGCTAGAGCTTTTCCAATTGTCAAGTATCATTTCCTTAGACCATGAGATTGTGCAACTCCCGGATACCGTAGGAGTGCTTTGGGTGTGCCAAACGTCACAACGTAACTGGGTGGCTATAAAGGTGCACTACGGGTATCTCCGAAAGTGTCTGTTGGGTTGGCACGAATCGAGACTGGGATTTGTCACTCCGTTTGACGAAGAGGTATCTCTGGGCCCACTCGGTAATGCATCATCATAATGAGCTCAAAGTGACCAAGTGGTTGGTCATGGGATCATGCATTACGGTACGAGTAAAGTGACTTGCCGGTAACGAGATTGAACGAGGTATTGGGATACCGACGATCGAATCTCGGGCAGGTAACTTACCGATTGACAAAGGGAATTGTATACGGGATTGATTGAATCCTCGACATCGTGGTTCATCCGATGAGATCATCGAGGAACATGTGGGAGCCAACATGGGTATCCAGATCCCGCTGTTGGTTATTGACCGGAGAGTCATCTCGGTCATGTCTGCATGTCTCCCGAACCCGTAGGGTCTACACACTTAAGGTTCGGTGACACTAGGGTTGTAGAGATATTAGTATGCGGTAACCCGAAAGTTTTTCGGAGTCCCGGATGAGATCCCGGACATCACAAGGAGTTCCGGAATGGTCCGGAGGTGAAGAATTATATATAGGAAGTCCAGTTTCGGCCACCGGGAAAGTTTCGGGGGTTACCGGTATTGTACCGGGACCACCGGAAGGGTCCCGGGGGTCCACCGGGTGGGGCCACCTATCCCGGAGGGCCCCATGGGCTGAAGTGGGAAGGGAACCAGCCCCTGGTGGGCTGGTGCGCCCCCCATGGGCCTCCCCTGCGCCTAGGGTTGGAAACCCTGGGGGTGGGGGCGCCCACCTGACTTGGGGAGCAAGTCCCCCCCTTGGCCGCCGCACCCCCCCCCCCTCAGATGGGATCTCCGGGGGGGAGGCACCCCCCAGGACCCCTATATATAGTGGCGGGGAGGGAGGGCAGCCGCACCACAGCCCCTGGCGCCTCCCTCTCCCTCCCGCTTGCGCTTGGCGAAGCCCTGCCGGGATCCCCGCTACTTCCACCACCACGCCGTCGTGCTGCTGGATCTCCATCAACCTCTCCTTCCCCCTTGCTGGATCAACAAGGAGGAGACGTCGCTGCTCCATACGTGTGTTGAACGCGGAGGTGCCGTCCGTTCGGCGCTCGGTCATCGGTGATTTGGATCACGACGAGTACGACTCCATCAACCCCGTTCACTTGAACGCTTCCGCTCGCGATCTACAAGGGTATGTAGATGCACTCCTTCCCTCTCGTTGCTAGTAAACTCCATAGATGGATCTTGGTGATGCGTAGAAAATTTTAAATTTCTGCAATGATCCCCAACAAGTTGGCCTCGGTTTGTTTGGCATCATGTTTAACATTCCATTCATCTATGATATTTGTGTTAATGAACCCAATATCACTGATTTGTCTTTTCTTGCATTCGGCGGTCTTCAATCTGCATATTATAGTGAGGATAATTATATATACATGCAATGAAAGAGCTGAGCTATATATATAGACTTAATTACAGAAGTAGTACTTACAGACAGTAGCAAGTGAAGAGAGGCTTTTGATTGAAAAACTGGAAGAACTCCTCAAATGGAACAGACAACAGATCAATTCCAACGAGGTCGTGCTCCTCTTTAACTCTCAGCGTCAAAGTATCCTTCCCAGACTTGCTGCAGGTGTCCATGTACCACTCATGGAATCTTCGCATCATCGTTGTTAGAGGAGGATGACCAGGTTTGACGAGAGGCTTCCCGTGCCAGTATTTGAATTCGTCCACCTCCATTGTATAAAAATGTGCATCGTCGGGCAGGTAATCTCCAGGATTGGTACCGGGCACCATCCCCGGATGATTAGCGACGATATCGCTAGACACCTTGAGCGGGGGCCACGATTGGTTTGCTTGTTCGCCGAGCTAGGTAATTTTTTCCCACTTCTTCGTTCTGCTAACCTTCGATCACTGCAAGTACGTCCTGACTGGGACGCTTCCTTATATGACCTTTCAATAATACGATCGTAGTTGGTTTGCGGCGGAGAAGGTGGTGGTCGCTTCAGGGCATCCAATGTGCGCTGAACTTTCACCTTATCTATCTTCTCCTCCAGAGGTGGATGTTTCTTTGCAAAACAATCCTTCACATAGGCTTGACAGATCTCCGTGTTTTCCTTCTCGGTCATCTCGTATGGTAACTTCTCTAGAGGCTTGAGAAATGGACTGAATCTGTATTGCCTCCCGCCTCTGGCTGTACTGCTAGATGCCGGAGCAGCCGGAGCAGCTACGGCTGTCTTCTTTCGTTGCTTACTAGGCGGAGAAGAAGGAGGCGGAGTGCTACGACGCGCCGGAGCAGCCGGAGCGGCGGCGATTGTCTTCCGCTGTTGCTGATGAGGCGGAGGAGGAGGCGGGTTGCTCGGACGCGCCGGCGCAGGCGAAGAAGGAGGCGGAGTGCCGCCACGTGCCTGTGCAATCGAAGAAGGAGGCGGAGTGCCGCCACGCACCTGAGCAGCCGGAGAAGGAGGCGGAGTGCCCTGATCACTCGCCGGAGGAGGAGGCGGAGTGCCCTGGCTCGCCGGAGGAGGAGGCGTCTAGTTCGGAAGGTTGATGAGCTCCTTCCGCCATAGACATGGAGTCTTCGGAGCAAGACCCAGCTGAGTCTCCCCTTCACCGGTAGGGTGATCAAGCTCGAGCTCCTAAAATCCCTCCATTATTTCATCGACCATCACAACAGCATAACCTTGTGGAATCGGAAGGCAGTGAAAAGTTGCGCTGGGTTCAGGAGGTGCAACTGAGCCGACAGCCGCCTTGACTTTGAGGTGCTGCCATTGCGTCATAAGGTGGCAATCTTGAGCCTCCATGACAGCATCCACGGGGTAGCTGGGAGCCGTGAAGTCAGGCTGCTGAAGGAGCTTGGTGGAAGCCATGCTGCTTCTCCGCTGAGATGGCGGGGTAGCTTCGGCAGGTCGCTGGCTCTGAATTGCTTGTTCCTCTAGCGCTTGTACCCATGCATTCAGCTTCTGTAGTTCGGTCAGCTCCACTTTCCTCCTCCTCCCCCGGCTTTTGTAACCGCCTGCGCTGGGAAACCCAACCTTCCATGCAACGGAGCCTGTCGTGCCTCGTGTTCGTCCTGGGTGCTCAGGATTGCCGAGGGCCTATGTGAGCTGGTCGTTCTCTCTGTCGGGAACGAACGTCCCTTCCTGCGCTGCGGTGATATACTTCTGAAGCTTCTTGACCGGTATTTTAAGTTGCTCATTCTTTCAATGGCACTTCCCTGTTTCAGGGTCCAAGGTTCCCCCAACCCCGAAGAACCAAGTCCTTAAACGGTCTGGCCAGTTCAATGTCTCTGGTTCGACCCCTTTATCAAGCAGGTCCTTCTCAGCCTTGTCCCACAACAGTCCGGGCTTTGAGGTAGCCACCTGACCCCGTGCGATGGTGATGCTCCTTCTTTGCAACATTTAACTTGTTTGTCGCTGACATCTTCTTACTCTTCTCCGATGTCTTGTGGGCCATAAATGTGTCCCAGTGATCTCTTATCTTCTCAAATCGGTCGGTGAATTCTGGAGTCTTCCCTTTGTCGACAAACGTTGATTTCAACTCATTCTTCCACCTCCTGAATACATCTGCCATCTTCTTAAGAGCATGATCCTTGACAAATGGCTCTATAACAGGCTTATCCCGGATCCTCCTCTAGCGGTAGGGTGAAATTTGCCTTCAGCTCGGTCCAAAGATCATCTTTCTGTCTATCATTGACATAAGACACTTGAGGGTCTTTGCTCGTAGGCTTATTCCATTGGTGGATGCTGATCGGGATCATGTCCCTAACAAGAACCCCGCACTGAGCAGAAAATGCTTCCTTGGTCCAGCTGGGTTCAATCGGTTGGCCATCGCCCTTGATTGCTGTGGTCGTGAACCTTTCATCCTGGCGCAACCTTTTCTTCGGGCCTCGTCTCGATACTGAAGTTTGGCTCGATCCAGAGGGCTAGAAAAGAAGAAAGAAGAGAGTTAATATGCGTACATACCAAAACAATTAATGCATCAATTAGCTAGTCAACACAGGCTTAATTAATATATATACCTTGCCAGACTTTGCAGTAGCTCCTTCCTCCGTTCGCTCACCGGAGCCGTCATCACGGTCTTCTTCTTCCACCGGCATTCGGTCACCGACGCCATCATGATCATGTCCTTCCACCTCCATTGTTCGATCACCGGAGCCTGCTTCACCCTCTCCTTCCAGACCATCGGTGTCGTTGAGATACGACATGACATCACCTCCGTCGAGGATTATGTCCCCCAACAACTGTTCTGCTTCGAAGTCTCGGTGCTCCATAGTTTCTGCAAATATTACAACATGGCAATTAATATACAAACATGACAGATGGATATATTATTAGTGGCAAACATAGACCTAGCTAGCTCGACACTTCTACGGTTTGGGGTGGCCTCGACAACGCTTCTAGGGTTTGGGGTGGCCTCGACAACAACGCTCTTTTAACTTGGTAAATTTGGGTGGCCTCGGTAATGCTTCTAGGGTTTGGGGTGACCTCGACAACGCTTCTAGAGTTTGGGGTGGCCTCGACGATAACGCTCTTTTAACTTGGTAAATTTGGGTGGCCTCGACAATGCTTCTAGGGTTTGGGGTGGCCCCTCGACGACCCTCGACCCCTGGACGACCCTCGACCCCTCGGCGACCCTCGACCCTCTACCCTAGTTCACGACCCTCGACCGCTCGGCGATCCACGACCCTCTACCCTAGTTCCCGACCCTCGACCCCCTCATGTCACGTTTGTCTAGTGTCAAAGGATTCAACAAAACCATGTCTTCATCATTAGGCGAAAGTAACAGGCGCATGATGGTACGAAGCTCTCCAAAGTTATTTTGGAACGGAGTCCTAGATAGGATAATTCGCTTTTTGGTACAAAGTTCAGCAAGAGCCTTCCGAATATCGCTATTTGGAAGGCCTTTGCTGAAATTCGTACCAAAAGGCGAATTATCCTATTCGGGACTCCGTTCCAGAGTAACTTTGGAGAACTTCGTACCATCATGCCCCGGTTACTTCCGGCTAATGATTGAGCCATGGATTTCTTCAATACTTTGACACAAGGCAACCTCTCAACCCCTCGGCGATCCTCAACCCTCGACCCTCAAACCCTCGGCGACCCTCGACCCTCGACCCCTTGGCGACCCTCGAACCTCTACCCTAGTTCACGACCCTCGACCGCTCGGCGATCCACGACCCTCTACCCTAGTCCCTGAGCCTCGACCCCCTCATGTCACGTTTGTCGAGTGTCAAAGGATTCAACAAAACCATGGCTTCATCATTAGGCGAAAGTAACAGGCGCATGATGGTACGAAGTTCTCCAAAGTTATTTTGGAACGGAGTCCCAGATAGGATAATTCGCTTTTTGGTACAAAGTTCAGCAAGAGCCTTCCGAATATCGCTATTTGGAAGGCCTTTGCTGAAATTCGTACCAAAAGGCGAATTATCCTATCCGGGACTCCGTTCCAAAATAACTTTGGAGAACTTCGTACCATCATGCCCTGGTAACTTCCGGCTAATGATGAAGCCATGGATTTCTTCAATACTTTGACACAAGTCAACCTATCGACCCCTCGGCGTTCCTCGACCCTTGACCCCTCGATGACCATCGACCATCGAACCTTCGGCGACCCTTGACCCTCTACCCTAGTTCCCGACCCTCGACCGCTCGGCGATCCTCGACACCCTCGTTCCCGATAAAAATTAAGAAGAGGAAGAAGAAGAAAAAAAGGAGTAGAAGAAGGAATAGAGGAGAAGAAAAAAAATAGATTAATCCTCTATTCCTTCTTCTTATCCTTTTTTCTTCTTCGTCTTCCTCTTCTTATATTTTTTTCTCCTCTTCTTCTTCTCTTCTTCTTCTCCTTCTTTCTCTTCTTATTTTTTCTCCTCTTCTTCTCTTTTTTCTCCCCTTTTTCCTCTCCTTCTTTTTCTTCCCTTCTTCCTTCTTCCTCTTTTCCATACATATAAAAAATTTAAAAAATACATACATACATACATATAAAAATAAAGCATATATATATAACAAAAAAAGCATATATAAAAAAGCAACGCGGCGGCGGCGGGGCAGGGGCGCGGTGCTCACAGAGGAGGCGTCGGGGCGGGCAGGGGCGGGCCAGGCGGCGTCGGGGCGGCGTCAGCGTCGGGCCGGGGCGGCATCGGCGTCGGGGGGGCAGGACGGGGCGGCGTCGGCGTCGGGGCGGGCAGGGGCAGGCGGGGCGGCGTCGGCGTCGGGCCGGGTGGCGTCGGCGGCGGGGCGGGCAGCGGCGGGCCGGGCGGCAGCGGCGGCGGGGCGGGCGTGACGGCGTCGTCGACGATGGCGAGGTGGAGCAGCCTGACGGTGTCGGGGCAGCCTGGCGGCGGTCGGCGTCGTCGGGGTCGAGGAGGGAACTGCGAGATGAAAATGAAAATTTTCACAAGTGTTTCTTATATACATGAAGCTTTGGTCCCGGTTCGTGGCACCAACGGGGACCAATGCCCACCTTTGGTCCCGGTTCGTGCCACCAACCGGGCGGGAAACAGAGACCTTTGGTCCCGGTTGGTGGCACTAACCGGGACTAAAGGGGGTATTGATCCCGGTTGGTGCCACCAACCGGGACCAAAGGCACCCTTTAGCCCCGGTTCGAGCCATGAACCGGGACCAAAGGCCTTGTGCTGGAACTGGCGCAATGCGGTGGGATGTTTAGTCCCACCTCGCTAGTTGAGAGAGCTCGAGAGTGGTTTATAAGCGTTGTTGCGCCCTCCCTCTCGAGCTCCTCTCAACTGCAGGCTTTCGGGCCTACTCTGTCACTCCTTGCCCGTGGGCCTACTGGGCCTGCTGCGGGCCTGAATCCTGGCCCATGGTTAGGTTTCTAGTCATATTCAGGCCGTGGTGGCCCAGTAGGTGGCATTCTCTTTCCAGTTTTTTTGTTTTCATTTTTACTTTATTTATTTTATTTTGTTTCTACTTACAACAAAATACTTACTATTTTTGAGTGATTCTTTTTGCTTTTAGGTAATAAAAATTATAAACTTTTTGTTAGTGCCATTAGTTTTCCTATTTGAATAGTTTAAATTTGAATTCTTTGAAATTTGTGTGAATCACTAGTTTGTGATTAACTTTACTATAAAATAGATTTTGGAGTGATTCTTTTTCTTTCTGATACGTCTCCGTCGTATCTATAATTTTTGATTGTTCCATGCCAATATTATGCAACTTTCATATACTTTTTGGCAACTTTTTATACTATTTTTGGGACTAACATATTGATCCAGTGCCCAGTGCCAGTTCCTGTCTGTTGCATGTTTTATGTTTCGCAGAATATCCATATCAAACGGAATCCAAACGGGATAAAAACGGACGAAGAATATTTTTGGAATATTTGGAGAATTCCGGAAGAAGAATCAACGCGAGACGGTGCCCGAGGTGGCCACGAGGCAGGGGGCATGCCTGCCCCCCTCCCCCCTGGGCGCGCCCCTGACCCTCGTGGGCCACCCGTAAGGCGGTTGATGCCCTTCTTCGGCCGCAAGAAAGCTAATTTTTGGTAAAAAAATCACGGCGAAAGTTTCAGTCCAATCGAAGTTACGGATCTCCATATATATACGAAACGGTGAAAGGGCAGCAGAGGAGAACGCAGAAACAGAGAGACAGATCCAATCTCGGAGGGGCTCTCGCCCCTCCCATGCCATGGAGACCAAGGACCAGAGGGGAAACCCTTATCCCATCTAGGGAGGAGGTCAAGGAAGAAGAGGAAGAAGGGGGCCCCTCTCCTCTGGTGGCGCCAGAACGCTGCCGTGGCCACCATCATCATCACTGTGATCTTCACCAACACCTCCACCATCTTCACCAACATCTCCATCACCTTCCCCCCCTCTATCTACAACGGTCCACTCTCCCGCAACCCGCTGTACCCTCTACTTGAACATGGTGCTTTATGCTTCATATTATTATCCAATGATGTGTTGCCATCCTATGATGTCTGAGTAGATTTTCGTTGTCCTATCGGTGGTTGATGAGTTGCTATGATTGATTTAATTTGCTTGTAGTTATGTTGCTGTCCTTTGGTGCCCATCATATGAGCGCGCGCGTGGATCACACCATAGGGTTAGTTGTATGTTGATAGGACTATGTATTGGAGGGCAAGAGTGGCAGAAGCTTCAACCTAGCATAGAAAATGATGCATACGGGATTGAAGGGGGACCAATATATCTTAATGCTATGGTTGGGTTTTACCTTAATGAACGTTAGTAGTTGCGGATGCTTGCTAATAGTTCCAACCATAAGTGCATAGAACTCCAAGTAAGGGATGACATGCTAGCAGTGGCCTCTCCCACGTGAAACTTGCTATCGGTCTAGTAAAGTAGTCAATTGCTTAGGGACAATTTCGCATCTCCTACCACCACTTTTCCACACTCGCTATATTTACTTTGTTGTGTCTTTATCTTAACAGCCCCTAGTTTATATTCTCGTGCTCTTTATTATCTTGCAAACCTATCCCACAACACCTACAAAGTACTTCTAGTTTCATACTTGTTCTAGGTAAAGCGAACGTCAAGCGTGCGTAGAGTTGTATCAGTGGTCGATAGAACTTGAGGGAATATTTGTTCTACCTTTAGCTCCTCGTTGGGTTCGACACTCTTACTTATCGAAAGAGGCTACAATTGATCCCCTATACTTGTGGGTTATCAAGACCTTTTTCTGGCGCCGTTGCCGGGGAGCAATAGCGTGGGGTGAATATTCTCGTGTGTGCTTGTTTGCTTTATCACTAAGTAATTTTTATTTGCTGTTCTTAGTTGTTCTCTATCTTTAGTTATGGATATGGAACACGAAATACCAAAAAAATTAGGTGTAATTGCTGCTCATGGAGATGGGGAACCTCCTAAAACCCTTGATGCTCATTACGTGATAGATATTATGTACTACTTTGATAATACTGAGAAAACCCCATTCAACTTTGTAATGGGAGTAACGTTGGATCAACGTGAATACTTTAGGGATTATCGCTTGACACAAAAAGGGAAACTATTATGGTATCAAATTTATATGTTGAAGTGGTATGCTAGGCAACTATGCTTGAGATATGATTATACTTGTTGCTCTAGGATGAAGGCTCCACACCTTCCCTTTTCATGCAAATTTAATGATAATAAAACCTTAGCTTCTTATGCTAATGGTATCTATGATTACTATGATGTGGAACAAATAGAAGAATTTGTTGCTTTTATGGGTGCTTATGAAATTGATTCTATGTTTAAAGAGTTTGAAGATTTTGATGATTCGGTTTATAGACCTGAAAATTTAGCTATACTTAAATATTGTTATGAGAATTATGAATACAATTATGATATTAATGCACTTATTGAGAAAGTCTCCGCTGTCCAAGAAGAGACTAATATTTTGCAGGAGTCTATGGAAGAAGCAATTACTAAAACTATGAGCTCATTGGATGAAAAAGATGATGAGGAGAGCGAAGAACAAAAGGAGGAAGAGTGGATTAGCTACCCGTGTCCACCTTCTAATGAGAGTAACTCTTCAACTCATACATTGTTTAATTTCCCTTCGTGCTTACCGAAGGATGAATGCTATGATGATTGTTATAATCCCATTGATTCTCTTGAAATATCCCTTTTTGATGATGCTTGCTATGCTTGTGGCCAAGATGCCAATATGAATTATGCTTATGGAGATGAACTTGCTATAGTTCCTTATGTTAAACATGAAATTGTTGCTATTTCACCCACGCATGATATTATCTTTTTGAATTCTCCAAACTACACTATATCGGAGAAGTTGCCCTTATTAAGGATTATATTGATGGGTTGCCTTTTACCGTTGCACATGATGATTTTTATAGATATAATATGCATGTGCTTGCTGCTCCTACTTGCAATTATTATGAGAGAGGAACTATATCTCCACCTCTCTACGTTTCCAACATGATAAAATTGCAAGAAACTGCTTATACTATGCATTGGCCTTTACTTGATGTGCATGAATTGTTCTTTTATGACATGCCGATGCATAGGAAGAGAGTTAGACTTCGTTGTTGTATGATATATGTTACTTTGTGCTCACTACTAAATTACAAATCATTGTTAATTAAAATTGGCTTTGATATACCCTGTGATCCGGGTGGATCCATTACTTGAGCACTATATGCCTAGCTTAATGGCTTTAAAGAAAGCGCTGCCAGGGAGACAACCCGGAAGTTTTAGAGAGTCATTTATTTCTGTTGAGTGCTTTTATATAGTTTAAAAACAAAAAAAATAAAGAGGGGAACCCAAAACTTTTTCAAAAAGAAAAGTGAAAGTGAGATAGACGAGCATTGTGAAAGTGGGGGACGTCCTTGAACTTTGTTCATGCCCATGGGAACTTTGTGAATCTTAATTACAGAAAATTTTCAACAAAAATAATTATCCCCTTGTACAATTCCATTGTATTATAAAAATAATGTGCCAAGGTTTGCCTTTAGGATGTTTACAATGCTTGTTGGTTTGTACGGTGCAGGACAGAAACTTTGGCTGTAGTGCTCGATTTTTCATTTTTTGCTGGAATGTCAAATGGTTCTGATTCTTTTTGCACTGTCTTTATATACAAATTTTTTATTTTTCCTAATTTTGGTATAATTTTTAAAGTATCAGAAGTATGGTGAATGTTCAGATTATTACAGACTGTTCTGTTTTAGACAGATTCTGTTTTTGATGCATAGTTTGCTTGTTTCGATGAAACTATTAATTTATATCAGTGGATTAAGCCATGAAAAAGCTATATTACAGTAGACACAATGCAAAATCAAAATATGAATTGGTTTGCAACAGTACTTAGAGTAGTGATTTTCTTTATTATGCTAACGGATCTTACCGAGTTTTCTGTTGAAGTTTTGTGTGGATGAAGTGTTCGATGATCGAGAAGGTCTCGATGTGAGAAGAAGGAAGAGAGGCAAGAGCTCAAGCTTGGGGATGCCCAAGGCACCCCAAGTAAATATTCAAGGAGACTCAAGCGTCTAAGCTTGGGGATGCCCCGGAAGGCATCCCCTCTTTCTTCAACAAGTATCGGTATGTTTTCGGATTCGTTTCGTTCATGCGATATGTTCAATCTTGGAGCGTCTTTTGCATTTAGTTTTCACTTTTATTTTATGCACCATGCTGGTATGAGATAGTCCTTGGTTGATTTATCAAATGCTCATTGCACTTCACTTATATCTTTTGAGTATGGCTTTATAGAATGCTTCATGTGCCTCACTTATATCATTTGAAGTTTGAATTGTCTGTTTCTCTTCACTTAGACAACCGCCATTTGTAGAATGCTCTTTTGCTTCACTTATATTTGTTAGAGCGTGGGCATATCTTTTGTAGAAAGAATTAAACTCTCTTGCTTCACTTATATCTGTTTAGAGAGATGACAGGAATTGGTCATTCACATGGTTAGTCATAAAATCCTACGTAAAACTTGTAGATCACTGAATATGATATGTTTGATTCCTTGCAATAGTTTTGCGATATAAAGGTGGTGATATTAGAGTCGTGCTAGTTGAGTAATTGTGAAATTGAGGAATACTTGTGTTGAGCTTTGCAAGTCCCGTAGCATGCACGTATGGTGAACCGTTATGTAACGAAGTCGGAGCATGAGGTGTTCTTTCATTGCTTTCCTTATGAGTGCCGGTCGGGGACGAGCGATGGCCTTTTCCTACCAATCTATCCCCCTAGGGGCGTGCGTAGTAGTACTTTGCTTCGAGGGCTAATAAACTTTTGCAATAAGTATATGAGTTCTTTATGACTAATGTGAGTCCATGGATTATACGCACTCTCACCCTTCCATCATTGCTAGCCTCTTCGGTACCGTGCATTGCCCTTTCTCACCTCGAGAGTTGGTGCAAACTTCGTCGGTGCATCCAAACCCCGTGATATGATACGCTCTGTCACACATAAGCCTCATTATATCTTCCTCAAAACAGCCACCATACCTACCTATCATGGCATTTCCATAGCCATTCCGAGATATATTGCCATGCAACTTCCATCATTATCATATACATGACTTGAGCATCTATTGTCATATTGCTTTGCATGATCGTAAGATAGCTAGCATGATGTTTTCATGGCTTGTCCGTTTTTTGATGTCATTGCTACGCTAGATCATTGCACATCCCGGTACACCGCCGGAGGCATTCATATATAGTCATATCTTTGTTCTAGATATCGAGTTGTAATATTGAGTTGTAAGTAAATAAAAGTGTGATGATCATCATTATTAGAGCATTGCCCCAGTGAGGAAAGGATGATGGAGACTATGATTCCCCCACAAGTCGGGATGAGACTCCGAACTTTAAAAATAAATAAAAGAGGCCAAAGAAGCCCAAATAAAAAAAGAGGCCAAAGAAGCCCACCAAAAAAATAGAAAAAATGAATGAGAGAAAAAGAGAGAAGGGGCAATGTTACTATCCTTTTACCACACTTGTGCTTCAAAGTAGCACCATGTTCTTCATATAGAGAGTCTCTTGAGATATCACTTTCATATACTAGTGGGAATTTTCATTATAGAACTTGGCTTGTATATTCCGATGATGGGCTTCCTCAAATGCCCGAGGTCTTCATGAGCAAGCAAGTTGGATGCACACCCACTTAGTTTCCAATTTGAGCTTTCATACACTTATAGCTCTTAGTGCATCCGTTGCATGGCAATCCCTACTCCTCACATTGACATCAATTGATGGGCATCTCCATAGCCCATTGATTAGCCGCGTCGATGTGAGACTTTCTCCTTTTTTGTCTTCTCCACATAACCCCCATCATCATACGCTATTCCACCTATAGTGCTATATCCATGGCTTGCGCTCATGTATTGCGTGAGGGTTGAAAAGGCTGAAGCGCGTTAAAAAGTATGAACCAATTGCTCGGCTTGTCATCGGGGTTGTGCATGATTTGAATGCTTTGTGTGGTGAAGATGGAGCATAGCCAGACTATATGATTTTGTAGGGATGAGCTTTCTTTGGCTATGTTATTTCGATAAGACATAATTGCTTGGTTGGTATGCTTGAAGTATTATTGTCTTATGTCAAATGATAGACTATTGCTTTGAATCACTCGTGTCTTAATATTCATGCCATGATTAGATACATGATCAAGATTATGCTAGGTAGCATTCCACATCAAAAATTATCTTTTTTATCATTTACCTACTCGAGGACGAGCAGGAATTAAGCTTGGGGATGCTGATACGTCTCCGTCGTATCTATAATTTTTTATTGTTCCATGCCAATATTATGCAACTTTCATATACTTTTTGGCAACTTTTTATACTATTTTTGGGACTAACATATTGATCCAGTGCCCAGTGCCAGTTCCTGTCTGTTGCATGTTTTATGTTTCGCAGAATATCCATATCAAACGGAATACAAACGGGATAAAAACGGACGGAGAATATTTTTGGAATATTTGGAGAATTTCGGAAGAAGAATCAACGCGAGACGGTGCCCGAGGTGGCCACGAGGCAGGGGGCGCGCCCCTGACCCTCGTGGGCCACCCGTAAGGCGGTTGATGCCCTTCTTCAGCCGCAAGAAAGCTATTTTTTGGTAAAAATTCACGGCGAAGGTTTCAGTCCAATTGGAGTTACGAATCTCCATATATATACGAAACGGTGAAAGGGCAGCAGAGGAGAACGCAGAAACAGAGAGAAAACAGAGAGACATATCCAATCTCAGAGGGGCTCTCGCCCCTCCCATGCCATGGAGGCCAAGGACCAGAGGGGAAACCCTTTCCCATCTAGGGAGGAGGTCAAGGAAGAAGAGGAAGAAGGGGGCCCCTCTCCCCCTCTCCTCCGGTGGCGCCGGAACGCTGCCGTGGCCACCATCATCATCACCGCGATCTTCACCAACACCTCCGCCATCTTCACCAACATCTCCATCACCTTCCCCCCTCTATCTACAGCGGTCCACTCTCCCGCAACCCGCTGTACCCTCTACTTGAACATGGTGCTTTATGCTTCATATTATTATCCAATGATGTGTTGCCATCCTATGATGTCTGAGTAGATTTTCGTTGTCCTATCGGTGGTTGATGAGTTGCTATGATTGATTTAATTTGCTTGTAGTTATGTTGCTGTCCTTTGGTGCCCATCATATGAGCGCGCACGTGGATCACACCATAGGGTTAGTTGTATGTTGATAGGACTATGTATTGGAGGGCAAGAGTGACAGAAGCTTCAACCTAGCATAGAAATTGATGCATACGGGATTGAAGGGGGACCAATATATCTTAATGCTATGGTTGGATTTTACCTTAATGAACATTAGTAGTTGCGGATGCTTGCTAATAGTTCCAACCATAAGTGCATAGAATTCCAAGTAAGGGATGACATGCTAGCAGTGGCCTCTCCCACATGAAACTTGCTATCGGTCTAGTAAAGTAGTCAATTGCTTAGGGACAATTTCGCATCTCCTACCACCACTTTTCCACACTCGCTATATTTACTTTGTTGTGTCTTTATCTTAACAGCCCCTAGTTTATATTCTCGTGCTCTTTATTATCTTGCAAACCTATCCCACAACACCTACAAAGTACTTCTAGTTTCATACTTGTTCTAGGTAAAGCGAACGTCAAGCGTGCGTAGAGTTGTATCAGTGGTCGATAGAACTTGAGGGAATATTTGTTCTACCTTTAGCTCCTCGTTGGGTTCGACACTCTTACTTATCGAAAGAGGCTACAATTGATCCCTATACTTGTGGGTTATCACCTGCTATTTAATATTACTGTGTTTTATCATTATATTCAAAAACAGTTTTTGTTATTTTAGTTTCTAACAAAAAAACTTTATGATAATTCTTTTTGCTATTAAAGTTTCTAACAAAAAAAGTTCTTTATGAAAATTCTTTTTGCTTTTAATGTTTTGAACAGAAAATACTTTTATAATTTTAGTTGCATAAATTTTATATAATTTTAGTTTCAATAATACTAAAGGTTTATAAAAGCTTTTTAGTTGATTCCTTTTGCTATTAGAGTTTCATTAAAGTTTTCTAGTTCATTCCTTTTTTATTAGAGTTTCATTAAAGATTTCTAGTTCATTCTTTTAGTTTGTTATTTTTGCTATTAGAGTTTCATAAAAGTTTTCCAGTTCATTCTTTTTATATTAGTTCATTCTTTGAGCTAAATGATCCTGAAATTGAAAAGCACTTCAGATGAACTCTGAAGAAGTTGAAAATTTGCATGGTATCATCATTTCACCCACATAGCATGTGCTAAAAAGTTGAGAGGGTTACGGCAAAAACTGGATGCACTTCGTGTACAAAATGGACAATCTCTTTCGAAGAATCAGGATTTCGGACGAAAACTCATCTATTACAAAGGGATTTCATTTTTGAAATTATTTGAACTCTAGACTTTTTGTGTGTTCAAAATGAACCATTCAAAGCCACATCATCAATTTTCAACCCTTTCTGACTTCATCTGTTATTTTTCATGCATTTACTGATTTTTTTTGAGCTAAATGACCCTGAAATTGAAAAGCACTTCAAATGAACTCTGAAGAGGTTGAAAATTGGCATGATATCATCATTTCACCCACATAGCATGTGCTAAAAAGTTGAGAGGGTTACGCCAAAAACTGGATGCACTTCGTGTACAAAATGGACAATCTCTTTCGAAGTATCAGGGTTTTGGACGAAAACTCATCTGTTACAAAGGGATTTCATTTTTTGAACTTATTTGAACTCCAGACTTTTTGTGTGTTCAAAATGAACCATTCAAAGCCAAATCATCATTTTTCAACCCTTTCTGACTTCATCTGTCTTCACTTTTTCTTCGCTTGTGTCCTTTGCTTATTGCGTCGTAACCATGGATATTCTTCATCGCTTAACAGAGTGCTTGGGTCAGCCTTGACTTTGAAGGGAGGAATTTCATGAAACTTTTCATAATCTTCAGACATGTCTATCTTGCACTCCACTCCCACGATGTCTTTTTTCCTGAAAGAACTATGTGGCGCTTTGGCTCATCGTATGATGTATTCGCTTCCTTATCTTTTCTTTTTCTCGGTTTGGTAGACATGTCCTTCACATGGAAAACCTGCGCCGCATCATTGGCTAGGACGAATGGTTCGTCTGTGTACCCAAGATTGTTCAGATCCACTGTTGTCATTCCGTACTGTGGGTCTACCTGTACCCCGCCTCCTGACAGATTGACCCATTTGCACTTAAACAAAGGGACCTTAAAATCATGTCCGTAGTCAAGTTCCCATATGTCCACTATGTAACCATAATATGTGTCCTTTCCCCTCTTGGTTGCTGCATCAAAGCGGACACCACTGTTTTGGTTGGTGCTCTTTTGATCTTGGGCGACTGTGTAAAATGTATTCCCATTTATCTCGTATCCTTTGTAAGTCAATACAGTCGAAGATGGTCCCTTGGACAACGAGTACAGCTCATCACAAACAGTGTTGTCACCTCTGAGACGTGTTTCCAACCAACTGCCGAAAGTCCTGGTGTGTTCACATGTAATCCAGTTGTCGCACTGCTCCGGGTGTTTGGAGCGCAGACTGTTCTTGTGTTCATCGACATACGAGGTCACCAAGGTAGAGTTCTGTAGAACTGTGTAGTGTGCTTGAGACCAAGAATGCCCGTCCCTACATATTATTGAGTCCCCTCCAAGCATGCCTTTTCTAGTCAGTCTCCCCTCATACTGCGATTGAGGGAGACCAATCTTCTTAAGGCCAGGAATGAAGTCAACACAAAACCCAATGACATCCTCTGTTTGATGGCCCATGGAGATGCTTCCTTCTGGCCTAGCGCGGTTACAGACATATTTCTTTAGGACTCCCATGAACCTCTCAAAGGGGAACATATTGTATAGAATATGGGGCCCAGAATGACAATCTCGTTGACTAGATGAACTAGGACGTGCATCATGATATTGAAGAAGGATGGTGGGAACACCAGCTCGAAACTGACAAGACATTGCGCCACATCACTCCTTAGCCTTGGTAGGATTTCTGGATCGATCACCTTCTGAGAGATTGCATTGAGGAATGCACATAGCTTTACAATGGCTAATCGAACGTTTTCCGGTAGAAGCCCCCTCAATGCAACCGAAAGCAGTTGCGTCATAATCACGTGGCAGTCATGAGACTTTAGGTTCTGGAACTTTTTCTCTGGCATATTTATTATTCCCTTTATATTCGACGAGAAGCCAGACGGGACCTTCATGCTGAGCAAGCATTCAAAGAAGATTTCCTTCTCTTCTTTGGTAAGAGCGTAGCTGGCAGGACCTTCATACTGCTTTGGAGGCATGCCGTCTTTTTCGTGCAAACGTTGCAGGTCCTCCCGTGCCTCCGGTGTATCTTTTATCTTCCCATACACGCCCAAGAAGCCTAGCAGGTTCACGCAAAGGTTCTTCGCCACGTGCATCACGTCGATTGAAGAGCAGACCTCTAGGTCTTTCCAGTAGGGTAGGTCCCAAAATATAGATTTCTTCTTCCACATGGGTGCGCGTCCCTCAGCATCATTCGGAACAGATAGTCCGCTGGGACCCTTTCCAAATATTACGTGTAAATCATTGACCATAGCAAGTACGTGATCATCGGTACGCATGGCGGGCTTCTTCCAGTGATCTGCCTCACCTTTGAAACGCTTGCCTTTCTTTCGACATTGATGGTTGGTCCGAAGAAATCGACGATGGCCCAGGTACACATTCTTCCTGCATTTGTCCAAGTATATACTTTCGATGTCAGCTAAATAGTTCGTGCATGCGTGGTATCCCTTGTTTGTCTGTCCTGAAAGGTTACTGAGAGCAGGCCAATCGTTGATTGTTACAGACAGCAACGCATGCAGGTTAAATTCCTCCTGTTTGTGCTCATGCCACACACGTACACCTTTTCCATTCCACAGATGTAAAAGTTCTTCAACTAATGGCCTTAGGTACACATCACTGTCGTTGCCGGGTTGCTTAGGGCCTTGGATAAGAACTGGCATCATAATGAACTTCCGCTTCATGCACATCCAAGGATGAAGGTTAAACATACATAGAGTCACGGGCCAGGTGTTGTGATTGCTGCTCTGCTCCCCGAAAGGATTAATGCCATCCACGCTTAAACCATTCCTTGGGTCACCTGCAAACTCAGCCCAGTGCTTTCTCTCGATTTTTCTCCACTGCGACCCGTCAGCGGGTGCTCTCAACTTCCCGTCTTTCTTACAGTCCTCTCTGTGCCATCGCATCAACTTGGCATGCTCTTTGTTTCTGAACAGACATTTCAATCGTGGTATTATAGGAGCATACCACATCACCTTGGTAGGAACCCTCTTCCTGGGGGGCTCGCCGTCAACATCACCAGCGTCATCTCGTCTGATCTTATACCGCAATGCACCGCATACCGGGCATGCGTTCAAATCCTCGTACGCACTGCGGTAGAGGATGCAGTCATTAGGGCATGCATGTATATTCTGCACCTCCAATCCTAGAGGGCATACGACCTTCTTTGCTGCGTACGTACTGTCGGGCAATTCGTTTTCCTTTGGAAGCTTCTTCTTCAATATTTTCAGTAGCTTCTCAAATCCTTTGTCAGGCACAACATTCTTTGCCTTCCACTGTAGCAATTTCAGTACGGCACCGAGCTTTGTGTTGCCATCTTCGCAATTGGGGTACAACCCTTTTTTGTGATCCTCTAACATGCGATCGAATTTCAGCTTCTCCTTTTGACTTTCGCACAGTCTCCTTGCATCAACAATGACCCGGCGGAGATCATCATCGGGCACATCGTCTGGTTCCTCTTGATCTTCAGCAGCTTCCCCCTGTTGCAGCTAGGGGTGGGCGTTCGGTATAAACCGAAAATTCGGTATCTACCATTCGGTTTTTCTTCAAATTCGGTTAGTAAAACCAAAAACCCAAAATGGTAGGTGAAAATTGCTAACCGAAAATTCGGTTAACCTAATATTCGGTGCGGTTTTCGGTTTTATACCGAAGGAACACGCTTGAAGTACTTGCGCTTGAAATTGCAGCAGGAGTGGCACCCTCTTATATAGGCAAACATACTTGGCTCATCTCCTAGGTCGGGTGAGGTGGGACTAAAAAGGAACAAACTGTCCTGGTGAGATGTATCCTTGCACGCAGCACGACCGTACACATCATTGACCAAAGAGCCCACGTGAGCTGGGCCTTGCATGTTTCGTCTAGTAAGCCCAGGTAATGCGAGACGCGCGCAGTGCGTGCGATCGTGGGAACTCTAAAAAAATGCGATCGTGGGCGAGCTCTTCAAGCAATAGTGGTCGTGACTCCCGGGCATGGCTCCCGCCGTTCGATGCGCCTACTTTTGCGTTGTTCTTTACGTTTTTAGACGCTGACTCGTATTATTCGGTTGTTGTAACCGGGAAGAAAACTGAACTGACCGAACTCTGTTCGGTTAGTGGACCTGAAAACCGAATTTTCCTGTGACTGTAGAAAAAACCCAAAATTCGGTTTATTCGGTTTCGACACCGGTTCAGTCTTCGGTTCGTTGGTTTTTATGCCCACCCCTAGTTGCAGCATCACTGTATTCAGGGGGCACATAGTTGTCATTGTCCTCTTCTTCTTCGCTGTCTTCCATCATAACCCCTATTTCTCCGTGCTTGGTCCAAACATTATAGTGTGGCATGAAACCCTTATAAAACAGGTGGGTGTGAAGGATTTTCCGGTCAGAATAAGACTTTGTTTTCCCACATATAGGGCATGGACAACACATAAAACCATTCTGCTTGTTTTCCTCAGCCACTTCGAGAAAATTATGCACGCCCTTAATGCACTCGGAGATGTGTCTGTCACCGTACATCCGTTGCCGGTTCATCTGCGTGCATTATATATAATTAAGTGTGTCAAAAATCATTACAAAACATCATGAATAGATAAGTGACCAAATTAATAGAAGTTCATCATCACATTAAAACCAAAGTACATACATAGTTCTCATTAAACAACATATAGCTCTCCAGAGCATCTAATTAAATCATACATTGAAACTATGTAAAACATTTCAATGCAACAACAAATGCGATCATAATCGCAACCAAGGTAACAATTGATCCAACGGCATAATGATACCAAGCCTCGGTATGAATGGCATATTTTCTAATCTTTCTAATCTTCAAGCGCATTGCATCCATCTTGATCTTGTGATCGTCGACGACATCCGCAACATGCAACTCCAATATCATCTTCTCCTCAATTTTTTTTATTTTTTTCTTCAAGTAATTGTTTTCTTCTTCAACTAAATTTAACCTCTCGACAATAGGGTCGGTTGGAATTTCCGGTTCACATACGTCCTAGATAAATAAAATCTATGTCACATTGGTGGCATAATTGTCATAAACAATAAATGAACCAAATAGTTATAAAAGATAATATATACCACATCCGAATCATAGACAGGACGAGGACCGACGGGGGCAGATACCAAAACCATCGCACTATATAATAACAAGCAATAATAAAAGTAAGAAAATTAGACAAGTATCTATCTAATCATACAACTAAGAATTTTTTCCTTTCAGAAAGAAGATAAGAACAAGAGGCTCACCACGGTGGTGCCGGCGACAAGATCGGCGCGGGCGATCGACGGCGGTGAAGACGGGGACGGGACGTGACGGACCGCTAAACCTAGACAAATCTTGAGGAAAATGGAGCTTGGAGGTCGAGTTTGGAGAGGAGAAAGCTTAGGTAGTGTGGCTCGGGCATTTCATCGAACACCTCATGTGCATAGGAGGTGAGCTAGAGCACCACAAAGCCCTCCCCTCGCCGGCCAGAAAAAAACAGAGAAATGGAGTGCTCTGCTCGCGGGCGAGGGTATATATAGCCACCTCATTGGTCCCGGTTCGTGGCTGGAACCGGGACTAAAGGCCACCCTTTGGTCCCGGTTCCAGCCACGAACCGGGACCAATGGATGTGGGCCAGGAGCGAGGCCCATTTGTCCCGGTTCGTGTCTAGAACCGGGACAAAAGGGTCCAGACGAACCGGGACCAACGCCCCACGAGGCCCGGCCGGCCCCCTGGGCGCACGAACTGGGACGTATGCCCCCATGGGACCCGGTTCATGACTGAACTGGGACTAATGGGCTAGCCAGGCCAGAACCAAAGCTCTGTTTTCTACTAGTGTTGTGACATGGCTACCCGGATGGTTAGCGAGGTGGTTGTGTTGTATTGCACGCCCCTTTCTCCAACGGATTATTCTCGCGGTTGTAAAGGGTGGTCATGGCGACTGAGAAGGGTATGCGTGCGAGATGGCATCAGTTATAAGATCATGTGTCTTGGCTTGCCGTCTTGGGGGTACAAACCCCGCCCTGTAACGCCTAACATGCGGCTCTAGCCCGATCTAGAAGAGTCAAATGCATAAAACCACCACATTCATGTCCTAATTAGAAAAAATACCGGAATTCAAAACCTGACGAAACGCATTATCTTTGATAGTGGTAAAAACATCGATGAAACTTTTGAGTGAGTTTTGACGTGGCAAAGCTTGGCGACGGGTGTGACGGCGGGCATTAATGATCATTAACGGATCGGTCGGGGCGGCACTCTCGGTCTGAGGCGCGGGGTTGGCTCACTCTCTCCCCCGTCGTTCTCCTCCCCCTGTCAGCAGTAGAGGGGGCATAACAGCCCACCACGGCGATGGCGATGGGGGAGGGGGCACAGCACACCACGACGGCAACAAGGGAAATTGTTGTGGTAACAACATCTTCCATTCCTTGTCACCACTGCTGAAGCACGGCTGTGGTGGCACTCACCCGTAGGAGGAGTTGTTTCACTTATCTCTCTTTCTATTTGGAAATTAGGTTTAGACCTAGGATTTGGGTATTATGGTTTGTGTTTGTGTGGGAATTAGGGTTTGTGGTCAGTTTGGAACTTAGGGTTAGGGCAGTGTCGATTGGGTGCATTGAGAGCGATCAGTGTGTGTTGATTCAACGAATTATTGAACAATTATTCCAAATTGTATATTTGGGAGTGGGTGTAGTGGACTGTTTTAGTTCATATTTTAGTATGAACTAGTCCAGACATATTTTAGTCTAAACGAGACAATTGACAGTCCCCATACTAGTCTGAAATATAGATTTGGGAGTGGATGCAGTGCATTGTTTTAGTTCATAAATTAGTATGTTTGAGTTATATATGCATATTTGCTTGCATTTATGTTTTGTTGATTTCTACCAATCGAGGAACTTCGCTTAATGGAGAAATAGGAGAGAGGATGAGAAGAAAATCATGAGAAGACCTTTTTGTTATTAGAAAATTGAGACTTATGGGCAAGGAAAGGGTGTATCATCCAACAAGGCTTATAGGCATGTTGTTTACTATTGTTGTTGAAACTGTGAGCTACAAGTTGTTAGTTATTGATAATACAGGTGATCATGTTGTGGTGATTCTGGTATTTGTTCTTAGATGTCTGAAACGAGAATGTTGTGATCATGTTGTTATGATTTGGGTTTAGCCATTTGCTTTAGAATAATGACATTAGACTACAAGATGTTTGATGTCTCTTACACCAGAAGATGCACAAATTCAAACAAATAGAAGATTGGATTGTGTTGTTAGACCATAATTTACCAATACAATGATCTAATTGGTTTGCCAAAACACCAACACATTCACCATGCCTGATACATCAAAGATAATTGACAAACAAATTCAGACTCGTGAGCAAAGTCTGATACATCACATATTATGGTACATCACAGATAATTGACTAACATCAGAGGTAACTGAATTCAGAGACAGTTGAATAAAAGATTCATACAAACATCTTCAGGGGTAAAGGAAATTGGACCAACGCCACCTTGTAGTTGGATGTGGAGCTAGGCTTGTCTGCCTTCTCGCCCACTGGAAGATTTGGTCATAGGTATGAGTGCGGTCATTGGGAAGCACTGCTCGTACTCTGCTTCATTGAAGGGCCCTGAGATCCTATCCGAGAGTTGCGCTAATAACCCACAAGTATAGGGGATTAGTGTTGGAAATATGCCCTAGAGGCAATAATAAAATGGTTATTATTATATTTCCTTGTTCATGATAATTGTCTATTGTTCATGCTATAATTGTGTTATCCGGAAATCGTAATACATGTGTGAATACATAGACCACAGCGTGTCCCTAGTGAGCCTCTAGTTGACTAGCTCGTTGATCAAAAGATAGTCATGGTTTCCTGACTATGGACATTGGATGTCATTGATAACGGGATCACATCATTAGGAGAATGATGTGATGGACAAGACCCAATCCTAAGCATAGCACAAAGATCGTGTAGTTCGTTTGCTAGAGCTTTTCCAATGTCAAGTATCATTTCCTTAGACCATGAGATTGTGCAACTCCCGGATACCGTAGGAGTGCTTTGGGTGTGCCAAACGTCACAACGTAACTGGGTGGCTATAAAGGTGCACTACGGGTATCTCCGAAAGTGTCTGTTGGGTTGGCACGAATCGAGACTGGGATTTGTCACTCCGTATGACGGAGAGGTATCTCTGGGCCCACTCGGTAATGCATCATCATAATGAGCTCAAAGTGACCAAGTGGTTGGTCACGGGATCATGCATTACGGTACGAGTAAAGTGACTTGCCGGTAACGAGATTGAACAAGGTATTGGGATACCGACGATCGAATCTCGGGCAAGTAACGTACCGATTGACAAAGGGAATTGTATACGGGATTGATTGAATCCTCGACATCGTGGTTCATCCGATGAGATCATCGTGGAACATGTGGGAGCCAACATGGGTATCCAGATCCCGCTGTTGGTTATTGACCGGAGAGTCGTCTCGGTCATGTCTGCATGTCTCCCGAACCCGTAGGGTCTACACACTTAAGGTTCGGTGACGCTAGGGTTGTAGAGATATTAGTATGCGGAAACCCGAAAGTTTTTCGGAGTCCCGGATGAGATCTCGGACGTCACGAGGAGTTCCGGAATGGTCCGGAGGTGAAGAATTATATATAGGAAGTCCAGCTTCGGCCACCGGGAAAGTTTCGGGGGTCACCGGTATTGTACCGGGACCACCGGAAGTGTCCCGGGGGTCCACCGGGTGGGGCCACCTATCCCGGAGGGCCCCATGGGCTGAAGAGGGAGGGGAACCAGCCCCTGGTGGGCTGGTGCACCCCCATGGGCCTCCCCTGCGCCTAGGGTTGGAAACCCTAGGGGTGGGGGGCGCCCCACCTGGCTTGGGGGGCAAGTTTCCCCCCTTGGCCGCCGCCCCCCATGTAGATGGGATCCCCAAGGCCGGCGCCCCCCCCAGGGGGCCTATATATAGTGGGGGGGGAGGGAGGGCAGCAGTACCACAGCCCCTGGCGCCTCCCTCTCCCTCCCATGACACCTCTCCCTCCCGCTTGCGCTTGGCGAAGCCCTGCCGGATCCCCGCTACTTCCACCACCACGCCGTCGTGCTGCTGGATCTCCATCAACCTCTCCTTTCCCCTTGCTGGATCAACAAGGAGGAGACATCGCTGCTCCGTACGTGTGTTGAACGCGGAGGTGCCGTCCGTTCGGCGCTCGGTCATCGGTGATTTGGATCACGACGAGTACGACTCCATCAACCCCGTTCACTTGAACTCTTCCACTCGCGATCTACAAGGGTATGTAGATTCACTCCCTCCTTCTCGTTGCTAGTAAACTCCATAGATGGATCTTGGTGATGCGTAGAAAATTTTAAATTTCTGCTACGATCCCCAACAGTGGCATCATGAGCCAGGCCTATGCGTAGTTACTATGCACGAGTAGAACACAAACTTGTTGTGGGCGTAGATGTTGTCAATTTTTCTTGCCACTACTAGTCTTATCTTGTTTCGGCGGCATTATGGGATGAAGCAGCCCGGACCGACCTTACACGTACGCTTACGTGAGACAGGTTCCACCGACTGACATGCACTAGTTGCATAAGGTGGCTAGCGGGTGTCTGTCTCTCCCACTTTAGTCGGAACGGATTCGATGAAAAGGGTCCTTATGAAGGGTAAATAGAAATTGGCATATCACGTTGTGGTTTTACGTAGGTAAGAAACGTTCTTGCTAGAAACCTATAGAAGCGACGTAAAAACATGCAACAACAATTAGAGCACGTCTAACTTGTTTTTGCAGCATGTGCCTTGTGATGTGATATGGCCAAAAGGATGTGATGAATGAGATATATGTGATGTATGAGATTGATCATGTTCTTCTAATAGGAATCACGACTTGCATGTCGATGAGTATGACAACCGGCAGGAGCCATACGAGTTGTCTTTATTTTTTGTAGGACCTGCGTGTCATTGAATAACGCCATGTAAATTACTTTACTTTATTGCTAAACACGTTAGCCGTAGAAGTAGAAGTAATCGTTGGCGTGACAACTTCATGAAGACACGATGATGGAGATCATGGTGTCATGCCGGTGACGAAGATGATCATGGCGCCCCGAAGATGGAGATCAATAGGAGCAAAATGATATTGGCCATATCATGTCACTATTTGATTGCATGTGATGTTTATCATGTTTTACATCTTATTTGCTTAGAACGACGGTAGTAAGTAAGATGATCCCTTATAATAATTTCAAGAAAGTGTTCCCCCTAACTGTGCACCGTTGCGAAGGTTCGTTGTTTCGAAGCACCACGTGATGATCGGGTGTGATAGATTCTAACGTTCGCATACAACGGGTGTTGACGAGCCTAGCATGTACAGACATGGCCTCGGAACACACGCAATACACTTAGGTTGACTTGACGAGCCTAGCATGTACAGACATGGCCTCGGAACACGGAAGACCGAAAGGTCGAGCATGAGTCGTATAGAAGATACGATCAACATGAAGATGTTCACCGATATTGACTAGTCCGTCTCACGTGATGATCGGACACGGCCTAGTTGACTCGGATCATGTTTCACTTAGATGACTAGAGGGATGTCTATCTGAGTGGGAGTTGATTGAATAATTTGATTAGATGAACTTAATTATCATGAACTTAGTCTAAAATCTTTACAATATGTCTTGTAGATCAAATGGCCCACGCTGCCCTCAACTTCAACGCGTTCCTAGAGAAAACCAAGCTGAAAGATGATGGCAGCAACTATACGGACTGGGTCCGGAACCTGAGGATCATCCTCATAGCTGCCAAGAAAGATTATGTCCTAGAAGCACCGCTAGGTGATGCACCCATCCCAGAGAACCAAGACGTTATGAACGCTTGGCAGTCACGTGTTGATGATTACTCCCTCGTTCAGTGCGGCATGCTTTACAGCTTAGAACCGGGGCTCCAAAAGCGTTTTGAGAAACACGGAGCATATGAGATGTTCGAAGAGCTGAAAATGGTTTTCCAAGCTCATGCCCGAGTCGAGAGATATGAAGTCTCCGACAAGTTCTTCAGTTGTAAAATGGAGGAAAATAGTTCTGTCAGTGAGCACATACTCAAAATGTCTATGTTACACAACCGCTTGTCTCAGCTGGGAGTTAATCTCCCGGATGACGCGGTCATTGACAGAATCCTTCAGTCGCTTCCACCGAGTTACAAGAGCTTTGTGATGAACTTCAATATGCAGGGGATGGAAAAGACCATTCCTGAGGTATATTCAATGCTGAAATCAGCGGAGGTGGAGATCAAAAAGGAACATCAAGTGTTGATGGTGAATAAAACCACTAAGTTCAAGAAAGGCAAGGGTAAGAAGAACTTCAAGAAGGACGGCAAGGGAGTTGCCGCGCCCGGTAAGCCAGTTGCCGGGAAGAAGCCAAAGAATGGACCCAAGCCTGAGACTGAGTGCTTTTATTGCAAGGGAAGTGGTCACTAGAAGCGGAACTGCCCCAAATACTTAGCGGACAAGAAGGTCAGCAACACCAAAGGTATATGTGATATACATGTAATTGATGTGTACCTTACCAGTACTCATAGTAGCTCCTGGGTATTTGATACCGGTGCGGTTGCTCATATTTGTAACTCAAAACAGGAGTTGTGGAATAAGCGGAGACTGGCGAAGGACGAGGTGACGATGCACGTCGGGAATGGTTCCAAGGTCGATGTGATCGCCGTCGGCACGCTACCTCTACATTTGCCTACGGGATTAGTTTTAAACCTCAATAATTGTTATTTAGTGCCAGCTTTGAGCATGAACATTGTATCAGGATCTCGTTTAATGCGAGATGGCTACTCATTTAAATCCGAGAATAATGGTTGTTCTATTTACATGAGAGATATGTTTTATGGTCATGCCCCGCTGGTCAATGGTTTATTCTTAATGAATCTCGAACGTGATGTTACACATATTCATAGTGTGAATACCAAAAGATGTAAAGTTGATAACGATAGTCCCACATACTTGTGGCACTGCCGCCTTGGTCACATTGGTGTCAAGCGCATGAAGAAGCTCCATGCAGATGGACTTTTGGAGTCTCTTGATTACGAATCATTTGACACGTGCGAACCATGCCTCATGGGTAATATGACCAAGACTCCGTTCTCCGGAACAATGGAGCGAGCAACCAACTTATTAGAAATCATACATACTGATGACTTGAGTAGATATGGGTATCTCTACCTAATGAAACACAAGTCTGAGACCTTTGAAAAGTTCAAGGAATTTCAGAGTGAGGTTGAGAATCAACGTGACAGGAAAATAAAGTTCTTACGATCAGATCGTGGAGGAGAATATTTGAGTCACGAATTTGGCACACACTTAAGGAAATGTGGAATAGTTTCACAACTCACGCCGCCTGGAATACCTCAGCGAAATGGTGTGTCCGAACGTCGTAATCGCACTCTATTGGATATGGTGCTATCTATGATGTCTCTTACCGATCTACCGCTCTCATTTTGGGGCTATGCTTTAGAGACTGCCGCATTCACTTTAAATAGGGCTCCGTCGAAATCCGTTGAGACGACACCGTATGAATTATGGTTTGGGAAGAAACCTAAGCTGTCGTTTCTAAAAGTTTGGGGATGCGATGCTTATGTCAAGAAACTTCAACCTGAAAAGCTCGAACCCAAGTCGGAAAAATGCGTCTTCATAGGATACCCTAAGGAAACCATTGGGTATACCTTCTACCTCAGATCCGAAGGCAAAATCTTTGTTGCCAAGAACGGGTCCTTTCTGGAGAAAGAGTTTCTCTCGAAGGAAGTAAGTGGGACGAAAGTGGAACTTGATGAGGTGATAGTCACCCCTTCCGAACCGGAAAGTAGCGCAGCGTGGGAAGATGTTCCTGTGGTGCCTACACCGACTGGGGAGGAAGTTAATGATGATGATCATGATGCTTCGGATCAAGTTACTGCTGAACTTCGTAGGTCCACAAGGACACGTTCCGCACCAGAGTGGTACGGCAACCCTGTCCTAGAAATCATGTTGTTAGACAACGGTGAACCTTCGAACTATGAAGAAGCAATGGCAGGCCCAGATTCCGACGAATGGCTAGAAGCCATGAAATCCGAGATAGGATCCATGTATGAAAATGAAGTATGGACTTTGACTGACTTGCCCGATGATCGGCGAGCGATAGAAAACAAATGGATCTTTAAGAAGAAGACAGACGCGGATGGTAATGTGACCATCTATAAGGCTCGACTTGTCGCCAAGGGTTATCGACAAGTTCAAGGGGTTGACTACGATGAGACTTTCTCACCCGTAGCGAAGCTGAAGTCCGTCCGAATCATGTTAGCAATTGCCGCATTCTATGATTATGAGATATGGCAAATGGACGTCAAAACGGCATTCCTTAACGGCTTTCTTAAGGAAGAATTGTATATGATGCAGCCGGAAGGTTTTGTCGATCCTAAGAATGCTAACAAGGTATGCAAGCTCCAGCGCTCCATCTATGGGCTGGTGCAAGCATCTCGGAGTTGGAACATTCGATTTGATGAGATGATCAAAGCGTTTGGGTTTACACAGACTTATGGAGAAGCCTGTGTTTACAAGAAAGTGAGTGGGAGCTCTGTAGCATTTCTCATATTATATGTGGATGGCATACTATTGATGGGAAATGATATAGAATTCTTGGAAAGTATAAAGGCCTATTTGAATAAGTGTTTTTCAATGAAGGACCTTGGAGAAGCTGCTTATATATTAGGCATCAAGATCTATAGAGATAGATCAAGACGCCTCATTGGTCATTCACAAAGTACGTACCTTGACAAGATATTGAAGAAGTTCAATATGGATCAGTCCAAGAAGGGGTTCTTGCCTGTATTTCAAGGTGTGCAATTGAGCACGGCTCAATGCCCGACCACGGCATAAGATAGAGAAAAGATGAGTGTCATCCCCTATGCCTCGGCCATAGGGTCTATTATGTATACCATGCTGTGTACCAGACCTGATGTAAACCTTGCCGTAAGTTTGGTAGGAAGGTACCAAAGTAATCCCGGCATGGAACACTGGACAGCGGTCAAGAATATCCTGAAGTACCTGAAAAGGACTAAGGATATGTTTCTCGTATATGGAGGTGACGAAGAGCTCGTCGTAAAGGGTTACGTCGACGCTAGCTTCGACACAGATCTGGATGACTCGAAGTCACAAACCGGATACGTGTATATTTTGAATGGAGGGGCAGTAAGCTGGTGCAGTTGCAAGCAAAGCGTCGTGGCGGGATCTACTTGTGAAGCGGAGTACGTGGCGGCCTCAGAGGCAGCGCAAGAAGCAATCTCGATGTCTCTTCTGTGACAACACTGGAGCTATTGCCCTTGCCAAGGAGCCCAGGTTTCACAGGAAGACCAGGCATATCAAGCGCCGCTTCAACTCCATTCGTGGAAGTGTTCAAAATGGAGACATAGATATTTGTAAAGTACATACGTACCTGAATGTAGCAGATCCGTTGACTAAACCTCTCCCTAGAGCAAAACATGATCAACACCAGAACTCTATGGGTGTTCGATTCATCACAATGTAACTAGATTATTGACTCTAGTGCAAGTGGGAGACTGTTGGAAATATGCCCTAGAGGCAATAATAAAATGGTTATTATTATATTTCCTTGTTCATGATAATTGTCTATTGTTCATGCTATAATTGTGTTATCCGGAAATCGTAATACATGTGTGAATACATAGACCACAACGTGTCCCTAGTGAGCCTCTAGTTGACTAGCTCGTTGATCAACAGATAGTCATGGTTTCCTGACTATGGACATTGGATGGCATTGATAACGGGATCACATCATTAGGACAATGATGTGATGGACAAGACCCAATCCTAAGCATAGCACAAAGATCGTGTAGTTCGTTTGCTAGAGCTTTTCCAATGTCAAGTATCATTTCCTTAGACCATGAGATTGTGCAACTCCCGGATACCGTAGGAGTGCTTTGGGTGTGCCAAACGTCACAACGTAACTGGGTGGCTATAAAGGTGCACTACGGGTATCTCCGAAAGTGTCTGTTGGGTTGGCACGAATCGAGACTGGGATTTGTCCGTATGACGGAGAGGTATCTCTGGGCCCACTCGGTAATGCATCATCATAATGAGCTCAAAGTGACCAAGTGGTTGGTCACGGGATCATGCATTACGGTATGAGTAAAGTGACTTGCCGGTAACGAGATTGAACAAGGTATTGGGATACCGACGATCGAATCTCGGGCAAGTAATGTACCAATTGACAAAGGGAATTGTATACGGGATTGATTGAATCCTCGACATCGTGGTTCATCCGATGAGATCATCGTGGAACATGTGGGAGCCAACATGGGTATCCAGATCCCGCTGTTGGTTATTGACCGGAGAGTCGTCTCGGTCATGTCTGCATGTCTCCCGAACCCGTAGGGTCTACACACTTAAGGTTCGGTGACGCTAGGGTTGTAGAGATATTAGTATGTGGAAACCCGAAAGTTGTTCGGAGTCCCGGATGAGATCCCGGACGTCAAGAGGAGTTCCGGAATGGTCCGGAGGTGAAGAATTATATATAGGAAGTCCAGTTTCGGCCACCGGGAAAGTTTCGGGGGTCACCGGTATTGTACCGGGACCACCGGAAGGGTCCCGGGGGTCCACCGGGTGGGGCCACCTATCCAGGAGGGCCCCATGGGCTGAAGTGGGAGGGGAACCAGCCCCTGGTGGGCTGGTGCACCCCTCATGGGCCTCCCCCTGCGCCTAGGGTTGGAAACCCTGGGGGTGGGGGGCGCCCCACCTGGCTTGGGGGGCAAGTTTCCCCCCTTGGCCGCCGCCCCCCATGTAGATGGGATCCCCAGGGCCGGCGCCCCCCCAGGGGGCCTATATATAGTGGGGGGGAGGGAGGGCAGCAGTACCACAGCCCCTGGCGCCTCCCTCTCCCTCCCGTGACACCTCTCCCTCCCGCTTGCGCTTGGCGAAGCCCTGCCGGATCCCCGCTACTTCCACCACCGTGCCGTCGTCCTGCTGGATCTCCATCAACCTCTCCTTTCCCCTTGCTGGATCAAGAAGGAGGAGACGTCGCTGCTCCATACGTGTGTTGAACGCGGAGGTGCCGTCCGTTCGGCGCTCGGTCATCGGTGATTTGGATCACGACGAGTACGACTCCATCAACCCCGTTCACTTGAACGCTTCCGCTCGCGATCTACAAGGGTATGTAGATGCACTCCTTCCTTCTCGTTGCTAGTAAACTCCATAGATGGATCTTGGTGATGCGTAGAAAATTTTAAATTTCTGCTACGATCCCCAACAATTAGTTGTAGCATTTTCAATAAATAAGAGTGTCGAACCCAACAAGGAGCTAAAGGTAGAATTAATATTCTCTCAAGTTCTATCGACCACCGATACAACTCTACGCACACTAACGTCCGCTTTACCTAGAACAAGAAATAAAAGTAGTTTGCAAGAATAGAAAGATAGCTTTGCAAGATAATAAAGAGTTAGTTGTTGTTTCAAATTTTAATAAAAGAACAATAAAGTAAAGGTTTTTGAAGATCAATGAGAAAATTTTTGTCCCTAGGCAATTGAATATGACACGATAGTGATACTCATCATACTTATGAGGTAGAGGCTTAAGCTAACATACTTTTTGTACTTGGATCACATGTTCTTATGATTGAAACTCTAGCAAGCATCCGCAATTACTAAAGATTCATTAAGGTAAAACCCAACCATAGCAGTAAGTTAAAAGTCCCCTTTGATCCCATATGCAACAACTCAGGAACTCGGGTTTAGGCTTCTAGTCACTCACGCAACCTACTATAAGCAAATCATTAGCATATTGCGACACCCTACAGCAGGAACCCGTACGCTTGCACGACATGGCGGGCACCATAGGATAGCACCATAATAATATACAACTCATATCAACCATATCATACCACAATTAGCCCGCGGGACAAAAAAAACTACTCAAACATAATTGAGGTGTAACACACCATTGGATAATAATATATAGCATAGAGCAACATGTTCAAGTAGAGATTATAGCGGGGTGACAGAGGATACAACGCTGAATGGAGAGGGAGAAAGTTGTTAATGACGGCAGCTGATGTCTACTACGCAACCTTCTTCTTGTAGACGTTGTTGGGCCTTCAAGTGTAGAGGTTTGTAGGACAGTAGCAAATTTCCCTCAAGTGGATGACCTAAGGTTTATCAATCCGTGGGAGGCGTAGGATGAAGATGGTCTCTCTCAAACAACCCTGCAACCAAATAACAAAGAGTCTCTTGTGTCCCCAACACACCCAATACAATGGTAAATTGTATAGGTGCACTAGTTCGGCGAAGAGATGGTGATACAAGTGCAATATGGATGGTAGATATAGGTTTTTGTAATATGAACATATAAAAACAGCAAGGTAGCAAGTGGTAAAAGTGAGCGTAAACGGTATTGCAATGCTAGGAAACAAGGCCTAGGGTTCATACTTTCACTAGTGCAAGTTCTCTCAACAATAATAACATAATTGGATCATATAACTATCCCTCAACATGCAACAAAGAGTCACTCCAAAGTCACTAATAGCGGAGAACAAACGAAGAGATTATGGTAGGGTACGAAACCACCTCAAAGTTATTCTTTCCAGTCAATCCGTTGGGCTATTCATATAAGTGTCACAAACAGCCCTAGAGTTTGTACTAGAATAACACCTTAAGACACAAATCAACCAAAACCCTAATGTCACCTAGATACTCCAATGTCACCTCAAGTATCTGTGGGTATGATTATACGATATGCATCACACAATCTCAGATTCATCTATTCAACCAACACATAGAACCTCAAAGAGTGCCCCAAAGTTTCTACCGGAGAGTCAAGACGAAAACGTGTGCCAACCCCTATGCATAGGTTCATGGGCGGAACCCGCAAGTTGATCACCAAAACATACATCAAGTGAATCACGTGATATCCCATTGTCACCACAGATACGCACGGCAAGACGTACATCAAGTGTTCTCAAATCATTAAAGACTCAATCCGATAAGATAACCTCGAAGGGAAAACTCAATCCATTACAAGAGAGTAGAGGGGGATAAGAAACATAAGATCCAATTATAATAGCAAAGCTCGCGATACATCAAGATCATGCCAAATCAAGAACACGAGAGAGAGAGAGAGAGATCAAACACATAGCTACTGGTACATACCCTCAGCCCCGAGGGTGAACTACTCCCTCCTCGTCATGGAGAGCGCCGGGATGATGAAGATGGCCACCGGTGAGGGATCCCCCCTCCGACAGGGTGCCGGAACAGGGTCTCGGATTGGTTTTTGGTGGCTACAGAGGCTTGCGGCGGCGGAACTCCCGATCTATTCTGTTCCCCGATCGTTTTAGGGTATATGGATATATATATATATATATATATATATATATATATATATATATAGGTGAAAGAAGTACGTTAGGGGAGCCACGAGGGGCCCATGAGGGTGGAGGGCGCGCCCAGGGGGGTGGGCGCGCCCCCCTGCCTCGTGCCTTCCTCGTTGCTTTCTTGACGTGGACTCCAAGTCTCCCGGGTTGCTTTCCTTCCAAAAATAACTTCTCCAGAAGGTTTCATTCCGTTTCGACTCCGTTTGATATTCCTTTTCTTCGAAACACTGAAACAAGGGAAAAAACAGGAACTGGCACTGGGCTCTGGGTTAATAGGTTAGTCCCAAAAGTAATATAAAAGTGTATAGTAAAGCCCATAAAACATCCAAGATGGATAATATAATAGCATGGAACAATCAAAAATTATAGATATGTTGGAGACGTATCAGCAGCGAAGTTGTTGGAGTAGATCATCGTCATGATGGTTCCCCCGGCAGCGCTCCGGCGGTACCGTGAGAGAGGGGGGAGACCCCCTCCTTCTTATTCTTGCTTGGCCTTCCCCCTAGATGGGAGAAGGGTCCCCCCTCTGGTCCTTGGTCTCCATAGCCCTCGAGGGGCGGGATCCCCTCCAAGATTGGATTTCACCTCCTCTTTTTATCTAGTGTTTCTTCTCTGTTCTGGTTTTGTTTTGGGGCCGAACACCGTTTCTTTTATAGCCGGAGTTCCCTAACTCCAACTGGGCTGAAATTTTAACACGATTTTTTCTCATAATTAGCTTCCTTATGCTCAAAGGAGAGCGGTCTCTTCACAAGCCACCTCCATGTGCCCTAGGAGGTGCGTCCCCCTGGCTTGCGAGGCCCATGGGCCTCTTCTTGCATTTATTTTTGCGCCAAAAATTCAGATATATTCCACAAAAAACCACGTAAATTTTCAGGTCATTCCGGCTCCGTGAATTTTTCTCCTAAAAACCTCAAAATAATAGAAAACAGGAACTGGCCTTTGGCACTTGGTTAATAGTTTAGTCCAAATAGAAATAGTATAAATTATTTCCAAGAAATATGTAAAAGTGGTATGATAATAGCATGAAATAATCAAAAACTATAGATATATCAGAGACGTATCATGTGCCTATACTCCAGGGCATAGCCTGTGGCCGTTGGAACCCTTTGCTCCCTCCTAGCCGGTGCCCTCTGTGTCGGCCGCCTATGTGTCACCAGCGTGGGTGCCCTCAGCACTGGTGCATCCTCCTCCTCCTCTTCATCAATGATTTATCCTAAACTAGGATCCATCACAGCTGGGTGTGGTATGGGGTCTAGGGTATGTGGGGAGGGGTTTATATTGACACTCCAGGGGTGGGTGGTGGCTGTTTGATAGGCGGGTTTTATTAGCAGTAAAAAGAGGCCCATTTGACAAAGAATGGTAATCATATTCTAGTCTGCATCACAAGATCACAAACATAAACTAGGAACAATACTCAACACATTCATCTTAACTAGAATTAAATATTTAACGGATAATTTCGTCATAACACACTAGCATAATATAGAATGAACAAGGGTCATAACCCACACGATAGCAATCTAACACCTAACCACCATGTTTGCATTGGGCCTTAAAACTAAGATAAGTGGATCTAAAAACTATACCACTACCGTCATTAGCTTCCATGGCATGTTACATATATGGGCCTAATATATACCGTCATTAACTTCCATGGGCTGAAAATACAATCTTTTTGTTGACATCTTCAACAGTGGTTAAATTCAGTTAACTAGTCAGAATAAACTACCACTGCAGGACAAAACTATCATCTTTCTCTTCACATCTTCAACAGCAAGATTCAGTGAAACTATCAACTTTTTCCTTAACAACTGGATTCAGTTAAATTAAGTGAAACTACCATCTTTTTATTAAACAACAAGATTCAACAATTCAGATAACAAGTTAATTAAACATATAAGTACACACTTAATCAAATACCTACAGACTGAAACTACCATCAATACTATGAACAATAGGATCGATAGCACCTAAATCCAATTTTGTGCACTATGACTCATTTACAGAGCAAAAGTGCTAAGCTAGAACAACAAGTCCATCACTACTTACCTCCGCACCACAACCGTAAAACCTCCTCCCATTTTCTATGCCATCAAATGCCACACAGTTCTTAGCACTGGCGAGGTGAAGCTTGCATTTGATGGATGGATAAGCTATTGTCCCAGAGAAAGAGGCATCCACAATGGTCTCAGGGTTCTCCTGCATTCACAACATCTAGATTAACCAACAAATCCTTCCGGCGAGGCTCGAATGAGATCTGAAAAAAAAATCCAAATACAAACCCTAACCCTAACCCAAACCCTTCGAAAGCCTTACCCACAAATCTATGTCCATGCCGGTATACTAGAGGCCGCCGTCGCTCCTCTCCTCTTCGTCTTTCCATGAAGGCATCACATGGTAGTGGCGAGGAGGAGCAGCGTCAGCGTCGACATCGAGTGAGAGCGGGAGCGAGAGAGTGAGAGTGATCAAGTGAGCATGCTACCGTTGGCGCCCCCTCTTTGGTTGCTAATGCGCACCGTCACACCCGTTGCCACGTCAAAACTTACTCAAATATTTCCTCGGTGTTTTTTTTTTCACTGTCAACAATAGCATTCGGTGTGTTGTGTCATGTTTTGAATTGTGGTGGTTATTTGCTAGTTAGGACAAGATTGTGGTGGTTTTATGAATTTCATTCCCTCCAAAAAGGTATCTTCTTCCCGCCCATATGATCATAGTGGTGGGATCCTGATCTGGTGGTAGTTGAATATTTGTTAAGGACAAAATGGATGGTTCCTTCGCGTCCATGGCTTCTAGCTCCATTTGAGGAGACACTACGCTGGATGGTTCCTTCGTATGTCTCTAGTTCGTTTCGCTTCAATTTTACTCAGATACGTCGCCTCACTTGGGCTTCGCTGACGCTTAAGGCTTAGTCTGGGAGCACGATATTTCTAAGACCACAGTAATCCAAAACTATGGTATTGCAATGCATGGGCAATGAATACCTCGATTTCTAGATACTACAGTTCCATCTACTTTAGCAAAACTACAGAGTGTTTGGCAAGCCAATCTTTCTAAGACCAGCTAGGCGTGAGTGTTGCTCAGTTTGAAAAAAGAGGTCCAGACCTCTTTTTTAGATACTGCAAAAAAAACACCAGTTTTGTAGATACTACGGTTTTGTAACCTAAAGTATTTGTTAACGCCAAACGCATCAAAGTCTTTAAAACCATGGCTTTTTAAGAAAACCATAGTATTCTCCTAAAACTTGAAAAAATACTTGGTGCCAAACACAGCCTTAGCTGTTGCTGTTGGCCCGCTCCACTAGCAGCTAAACCAGCCCAAAGAAAAATTACCCACCGAGTGGAGGTAGCCCAGGAAAAAATAGCCTTCTTCACGAGGGATCAAACTCTTGATGTTGCGGGTCAAGCCCAAAGGTTGCGACCAACCAAGGTAACACATTATTGTGTAAAATACAAGGTTTGTTTTCTTATTAAATAGTATCACCTCACTGAGAACGTCGTTTTGGTGACCGAGCTCATTGGAGCTCGTAAATTTTGAAAAATTTGAACTTTTCGGTTTAAAAAAAAACTAAAAAGATTGTGCAAGTAAACAAGGATGTTATGTGTATGTGTGTGAATTTTTAGGATGAAATACCTTAAAATGCAATCTATACAAAAGACAAATTCATGGCTTAGAAGGATGAACATTATCCTGTGTTAAAATGCCCCAAATTTGTTTTTTTTTTGCACAACCCTCATTTCAACGTATTTTGCTCTGAAAATTTACGCACATGTGTATTATGCCTTCATGCATATTTGTATTTGTTTTCAGTATTTTTTGAAATGTAAAAATATGAATTATGATAAAATTTGAAATTTGAATTTAGAGGCCTCCATGGAGGCCGAGCTCCAAAAGAAAATTCCGCACCTCGCTCAATTACATCATGTCTTACCAATTTATACAGGTCTACAATTTAGAATCAATAAACATCCTCGAGAATCAATAATTCGTAACAATGGGCCTCATTTGTGAGATAATTCTGCCATGTGAATCGAGGCATGAGCGATAGCTGGACATGGACACGTCCATCGTGCTGGGCACCATAAATGAGCAAAAATAGAAAAAGGTATAAGGCTGGTCATAGCGAGGAGTATCATACACTAGTATCATATGTATGATACTACCTCTATAGTGGGGAGTAACATATGTGTAATGTCATGCAACACTTTATTTATTAGGTTGTAGACTCATCTTGTCTTGGTATGTGTGATGTTATATTAACTAGCTATGTTACCACATGCCTCTCTTTTCTTATTAATTACTCGCCACATCATCTGTTTTGCCATCTATTTTATTCCCACTGTGGATAGTCTAACAACGGAGCGGCATGGAATTTACTTAACAGCGGAGCAGAACACAGAATTTACTATGATAGTGCCAAAAATCTTACATTTTATAACGAAGGAAATATTATATTTAAGCGGCACACGGAATTTACACTATTTGCAAAAAAAAAAAAGAGCGACACACGCGACCATTGAACGACCACTACCGCTGCTCGAATCAGCCCAAGGTTGAACTATATATGTGTGGAAGGAGGCAGGATTTTAAGTTATATATATTGGGTTAGGGACATGTGTTCTTCCGTTACAACGCACAGGCTACGTACTACCAGCAATTGGCTCTACTATTGATCAACGTGGTGGTGCTGGCTGCCGGGGGCTGTGTATTGTTACTTTTCTCTTCCCAACGACTCCTTGTGATGATATATTACGCCCAGATGATTTTTTTTAGCAAAGATCTGTCTAGATCCTGTGCAGATTTCGCTGGTACTCATTGCAGCTGTGGATTTCCCTTGTTGTTTCCGTGCGATAGGTACACGGTCCCCACTAAACCGGCTTCGTGTCCGCACCAAATGACAGGGCAAGGCGCTGGCCGCTGGGCCTGCATTCATGGGGGACCTCAACGCCTCCCTAGTGGGCAGCGGCATCAAGAGGTCATGGGCGCCCTACTCATCAATAAACAACAGCGCTAGGCTTGCGACTTGTGATTTGATTGATCATGGAGTAGGAGGAGAGGCCGGAGGGACCGAGGGTGAACTTTACCGAGTTGCCGCCGCCGCCGGGTGCCGTCGACGGGGACCGCTCTTCCACAGCCCTGTCCTAGTCACCGTCTCCGGCCAACGGGTTCGGCGTGGTTATAGCATGTATAGCCGGGCGTCTTAAACCGGACTCAAACGCACGGGCGGTCGGATCGGTCAAAAAATCTCGCTCACTGGGATGTCTCAAACCGATCTCAAACGTCTTGCTGTCTGGCGCCCCTCATATATAGTTTAAACGTAGGCCGGGTATAAGATACTCGGACGTGGACGCAAGCTTTAGGGGGTGTCCCGCCAGTGACCATGGACGCGTCTTGGCACGTCTGAGGGTGTTCGAGGATGGGGCGTCCCCGGGCGTTTGAAGGTGGCGCGTCCGCGGGCATTTGAGAGGCTGTATTTGGTGACCACACGTGTAGATGCTCTTAGGGCAATTTCAACGCGATTCAGCAAATAGATGGAATCAAATGTCTGTGGATTTCCTCTATTCTTTCCTCCCCCAATCCTAGGCGGCTAGAACAAACTCTGCTCCTCCAAACTTCACTGACCAGCCCATGGATTCGTCTTCCATCTGTCTGTCGCTCTGGTGGCCGTGAGGGAATCTTGGTGCTTTCGCTCCGGTTAGTAGTTTAGGTTAGAGTTTTTTAGTCCTCACGGGTGTTGCGCCCGGACGGATGACAACGCTTCTTCTTCGAGTTTGCCTTCCGGGCTCCGGTTCTCCTTGAGTTTGTTCCTCTACAGGTAGTCGACGATGCTCCGGCGTAGATTCCTGTCGTCTCCTTGGGACTATGAGGTTAGCGTTTCTCGTTATGTGGCGATATTTGGTGTTAGGTGCTTCAGATCTATATAAGGGTTCAACGGCGACGATTGTGGCTCGAGGGTGTTGCTCCTTAGGAGCACGTGCATGAAGACTTTCCGACTGTCATTGACAAGGTCAAGTCGGCTCCGGTAGACGAGTGGCGACAGCGACGCGTCGGTGACTCGTTCTGGCGCCAACAATGGTCGTTCGATGGTCTCAAAATCTAAATGTATTTTTTTATTATGTTTGAGATATTTTGTACTTCGGCTGAACTTTTATAATAGATCTAATCATTTTCGCAAAAAAGTCCATGAACATTGTTCACATGTGTGCGTGTACACAGGCATGATGTTAGAGCAACTACGGCGGACCTAACTATGTGTCCGCGGACAATAACTGGCCATCCCTTCATTTGTCGGGGCCCACCGTCGGGTACCTCATTAGAAAATCCTCAGATCCATACAATCACATGCATCTCGATCCCACGCATATCGTTCGACTGCTGCATGATGCATGTCATCGGACTATCAAAAATTGGCATGTTTTACTACATCATACATGCCATCAGACTGTCAAAATTTGTCATGTTCTTCATACTAAAGCTATGGAGAAAGTTCATCCTGTGTTGCCCTTGCCCTTGTTGTTGCCCTTGTCGTCTTTGTTGTGAAAGTAGCGCTCGAAGATGCAAATGGATTGTGTCTGATCTGCTCACTGCCAGAGTTGTCTGACCCCTCACTGCCTTCCCCCTTCTCCTCTTTGGGTAGGGGGGGGGCACACACGTGCTACAATGGCAATGACAATGGGAAGCAAGGCTGTAAGGCGGAGCGAATCCGAAAAGATTGCCTCAGTTCGGATTGTTCTCTGCAGAAGAAACATGGGGAGATCCTGAGCTTTGAGGCAACTAAAGAAACAGGGCATCCGGCCATGGCACGGACGCCCGGCTTTGCTCCCTTGCAAGGGCGCGTGTCGTCCCCCTTTTTTCGCTTCTCGATGATGCGAGCATGAAAGGCTTCCTCGTCCAAGGCGGCGTGCGACACTGCCTCGAGGACTGGCATGGCATCCCGCGCCCTTTGCCTCGCACGACGTGCATGATACGTCTCCAACGTATCTATAATTTTTTATTGTTCCATGCTATTGTAGTATCAATCTTGGATGTTTTATATACATTTATAAGCAACTTTATATCATTTTTGGGACTAACCTACTAACTTAGTGCCCAGTGTCAGTTGTTGTTTTTTGCTTGTTTTTTATTTCGCAGAATATCAGTACTAAACAAAGTCCAAATGCCACGAAACTTTTTGAAGATTTTTTTCTAGACATAAGAGACACTAGAAGCTTTGGGAGAAGACCAGACGTGGGAGCATGGGCCCACCACCCATCAAGGCGCCCTGATGGGTGGTGGGACCCATGTGGCTCCATTTGACCTAACTCCGCCTCTATAAATACTCTAAAATCAGAAAACCTACAGGGGAGTCCACGAAATACTTTTTCCGCCGCCGCAAGCCTCTGTTCTCGAGAGATCCCATCTGGGGTCCCTTTCTGGCACTCTGCCGGAGGGGGAATCGATCACGGAGGGGTTCTTCATCAACCTTGATGCCCCTCCGATGATGCGTGATTAGTTTACCACAAACCTACGGGTCCATAGTTGGTAGCTAGATGACTTCTTCTCTCTCGATGTTTCTCAATACAATGTTCTCCGTGTTGTTCTTGGAGATCTATTTGATGTAATGACTTTTACGGTGTGTTTGTTGAGATCCGATGAATTGCGAATTTATGATCAGATCTATCCATGAATATTATTTGAGTTTTCTCTGAAGTTGTTTATGCATGATTAATATAGCTTCGTATTTCTTCTCTGATTTATTGGTTTGTTTGGACAACTAGATTGATTTATCTTGTCATGGGAAGTTGTGCTTTGTAATGGGTTCGATCTTGCAGTTCTCAATCCCAATGACAGAAGGGGACATGACACATATGTATCGTCGTTGTTAAGGGTAAAAAGATGGGGTTTATTCATACATGAGTTTATCTTGTCTACATCATGTCATCTTGCCTACTGCATTACTCCATTTTTCCATGAACTTAATACACTAGATGCATGCTGGATAGCGGTCGATATGTGGAGTAATAGTAGTAGATGCAGAATCGCTTCGGTCTACTAATCTTGGACGTGATGCCTATATGTTTGATCATTGCCTTGGATATCGTCATAATTATTTTCTTTTCTATCAATTGCTCAACAATAATTTGTCTACCCACCGTATGCTATTTTCTCGAGAGAAGCCTCTATGAAAACTATGGCCCCCGGGTCTATCTTTTATCATATAAAAATCCTAAAAATACCTTGCTGTAATTTCCTTTTATTTATTTTATTTTGTATTTTTGTCACATCTATTAATCAAAAACTATACAATTTAATCTTTCTCGTAACCGTTGAGGGATTGACAACCCCTCTATGCGTTGAGTTGCAAGTATTTTTTGTTTGTGTGCAGGTGCTGTTTACATAGTGTTGCTTGGTTCTCCTACTAGATTGATAACCTTGGTTTTCATCTGAGGAAAATACTTATCTCTACTATACTGCATCATCTCCTCCTCTTCGGGGAACTCCCAACGCAGCTCACAAGTAGCAGTGCACGCCGCGCGTTCGCAGTGGACGGGCCGTGACCCATACCGGCATTGACCTCTGACTCAGAGCTTGACGCTGCGGGGATGAGGCGCCACCGAAGGGGTGCGCTGCCATCCTGGACCCCCACCCTGGAGTTGTGATGCCAGATGGTGGTCATCGCATCCGATGATGCCACAGTCAGGCGCCTCGAGCCACCAGCCTCGGTGGATCCAAGTGCCATTTGCGTGGACGCAATGGATCCCCGTCAGATCTAGTTTGATCATGGTTGGTTGCACTCCTCCCGAGAGCGGCGGAGAGCCATGCGAACGACCATCTCCTTCTTGTCTCCGCATGGGACGAGGTCCCAGTTGATGGATCAGGAGATCTCGGAGTCAGATCCGTTGCCCTCCATGCCAGAGAAAACCTAAGATGGTCGGAAAAGAGCTTGGAGTAGAGTGGAGTGGACTAGCTAGGGTTTTAACCAGGATGCCTATAGGGATGAATATATGCGAGGTCAGGGTAGGCCAGCGTGGGCCAGATCGAGCGTGTCGGACGCACTCAGGCGCGTCTGGGCCTCCCCATGTCCACCCAGATATTGGCTGGATATGAGGGGTGTCGGTCAGCACTGACATATAGGGGCGGTATGAGTGGTGCGCCTGGGTCGTGACTTTGTGACCGATCATTAACTGGGGCGTCCTCCTAGACGTATAGGGGGGCGTTTGAGGAGTTCGGATATAGATGCTCTTAGTCACCCAACCAGAGTCATCAAATGTCTGATCCGGGTACTCATCTAGGGCAGGATCCTCTTGCACGACCTATAACACATAACAGCGATCCCTTCCTCCTTGGTGATGAGGGCGGCCTCCTCCGCTCGCCCCTCATCAAACGTCTACACCTCCTCCTTTGAGAGCGGCACCCAGTCCGTCTGCCAGGGAACCAACTCCCAGAGCTACACCTGGTTTAGGGAGCTGCCCCTAGATTAAGAGTCACGCGCGGGCGACCACTTCTCAGCATCAGTCTTCTTGCCCATAGCGGCGGTCGTAGGCGTGGTGGTGTGCGGCGACCAGTGGATGTGTGGGGGAGATATGGTCCAATGAATAGTGGGTCCCTTGGACATCTAGACTCCCTTAAAACTCCCCCTGGTTTTGAGGGCGATTTGAGTAAATTGGGACGCCCGGACCAGTCATTGGACATTTGGTGACTAGCGTTGGATGATTGGAAGTGTTTAGATATTAAGTGATCCGTGTTGGAGCTGCCCTTATTGCTTGTGATTCCAATCGCTATTGCGCTGAGTCGGTAGTGTCTTGTTTGGCTGCCCACACCCAATGGATCAAACTTCATTGGATCAGATTTGCCCCTTTTGGTTGTGTTCGTGTTACCTGTATCACACACTCCTTAAAACAACCCTCGCCTTAGCATCGGAGGAACAACTGAATCGGTCGTTTCCAACGAGCTAGACTCAAGGGAGCGCATAAAAGCTGCGGTGCTGCTGGGTACGAGCCCTTTCCACATGTTTTAGTTCTGACCACCTTAATCTCCTTCATCTAATCCCTTTCAATCATACAACGGTGTTTCGATTCGAGATAACCTCTAAACGGAAAAAAATGTACATCAAGTTGTGATTCCATTCCCGTGATCGGTTTCTATTTTCATTGACTGTAAATCTTCAGTTTTGTGTTTGTGTTAAAAACCTTTATAGATGATTTTTGTCAAATTCATCGCACATGGTCGACCGTTGAAATTTCCCTTGAGGTGTATCTTCATCTTGTCATCTCACAAACATTTTGTGTTAATCCTGTTGTATTGTACTAACATGTTCATGCATGCCTGTTATTTTAGAGAAGTTTAATCAAATTCATCGCACACGGTCGATCGTTTGAAATTTTCTTTGACCACGAACTCCATCTCCTTGTTCCACGCAACTCTCATGTTGTAAGCTATTTATTTTGACGCTCATAGTTGAAGTTGTTTAGGGGTGATGGTGTGAGATAAGTTCACCATGTGAACAAGAGGTGAGAGTAACCATTGTGCGCACTTAACCAAACAGTCGAATGTTGCATCTAGCGAGCACAGAGATGCAACCAAAAGGTCTTGCTTGTGTTTCTGCTCCCATGCGAGGAAAAGCAATATAGAAACCAAACAACGTGCAAAACATGGCTCATAACTCGTATCACCTAAAATAGCCTCTACCGACCAGGTTCCCATAATGATAAAAAATGATGCGACCAACAAAACAGGCCCTCAAACCTTGCATCGGTGGCACGAGCAAGATCAAAAGGCGTTCATCAACTGGATGCCTCTAAATGTCTCGAATTGGGTATGACGACATGCATAAAAGATCGGTTTATCAGTGGCGACTCTAATAACATTAATTAGACTAGTTGCCTATCAGACAAGATGAAGTATCACTGAGGGTCGCTACACCTACAAGAAGTTACTCTCACGGCTATTTTTCGCATAAAGTAAAAGGTAAATTCAGTATAGCATATTTTAGCAACAATTAACTAGTCTTATTACATAAATAACTTGTGGACTAAAAGTTGCATCAATGTTCTGCTAAATTTGCACACTTTATGTATTGCGATTTGACATTATAATCCATAGACGAAATTGCAATAGCATTTCCTGGACTACAACACTTTCAATATTGCAATTCTAGATCCAGTAATATAAATTCGTCAATAACAAGAAAACAAAATAATTTTAAAAACCGGATAATATGCTAAACCTTTTTTAGGGATGTTAAACCTTTTTGTTATGTCTCCAAGAATGCATAAGTCAACCCCAACCCAAAAACTACTAGTTATACACACATACACCCTTTTTTGGCCGCGGGGGGGGGGGGGGGGGGGGGGGGGGTACACACATACGACCTTGGTAAACAAAGCAACAACTATAGAAGTGGGGCATTTTGGTGACCGGACTCCATGGAGCATGAATTTTTTGAAAAATATCAAAATTCAAACTTTCTGGTTTCAAAATAATCTGAAAAAATAATGCAAGTATACAAGGGCAAAATGTATATGTGTGTGAAAATTGAGAATGAAATACCTTGAAATGAGACATGTACAAAAAAGCAAATTAATGGACTTTGAGTATGAATAGTATCATGTGCTGAAAAACCCAATTTGTTTTGCAGAACCCTCATTTCAACGTATTTTGTCCTGAAATTTACATACATGTATATTATGCCTCCCTGTATATCTGTATTTTTTCCATAATTTTTTGAAACGTTGAATTATGAATTTTCAAAATTGCAAATGGATGCCTCCAAAAGCAATTTTCGCAAATATAAAGACAATTTTAATACCGATTAAATGACTTCGTAGTCATGGTCTTTTTCTTAACATAGTACATACGCAAGCGCTCATACATACGCGCATACACTCACCCCTATGAACGCATACACACACCCTACCTCTATGAGCACCTTCGAGAGACTGAACTGGCATATCATCTTGAGATTTACGAAGTCACCGTAGGCGCCTCGTCGTCGACGGGAACGTCTCCTCCCACTGAAAGCGCGCCGCCTGAAATCCTGAAATAAATCCAGGAATAGATGACTACGAAGTCATGATCTTATGAGACATGCCTTGGTTGTCGTTGCAAGTCCCCATTGTGGATCGATATTTTTCTTGTCAAGCAACTATTAGCTCAAAAGTAAAAATGATGGACTAAGATGGGTAATATATCTCGACATTCATTCTCGAAAAAAAAAACTTGACATTTTGAAATCGTGCACATGCAGAGGAGAGATATATGTATGTTTACTAAGAAATAAAGCAAGAAAGACACGACTCTAGAAAGAAAACAAATTAAGCTAGCAATTGTAACCGACCTATGATCGTCAACTCTAACCCAACTCTTTGCAAGACGACAACCATGGGATCTTAGGGAAATGTACCCATTGAAGCATGAATCTAATATAAGTATCGGAGCCAAGATCTCTCGAGTACAAGACAATGACAATGTAGTATTAAAAACAGTAATATTAGGAGTAGACATGAGGGGTAGTGTTGAAGTATATTGATCCCATGTGTAAGGCCCATAACTCATTAGACATGAGGGGTAGTGTTGAAGTATATTGTCCGCCTCACAATTGGTTAAGACTTTTGGATGAGGTGGGTGGATCATGAATTTATATTAGAAAAAAAAAGCAGGTTAAATAGAAAGACCATGTAAGTCGTTCAACATTGTTCTTTAATAAACAAAATAAAACAAAACAAATTGACGAGTCCTGTTGAAGTTCCCTTTTTAGCCGAATCTTTTGGAGTTGAACACGGCCTGTTGCATGCGGGGGAAAAACCCACTCTGTCCTTCTCACGCCTGTGTTGTGCGTGACTTGGTTTTGAAATGATTTGGCACGGGTACGGTCTACTCCACCAGAGACATGACATGTGCGTACGCCCGACGAGTGGCCAGCCTGCCGCCGGCGGCTCGTCGCGTTGCGTCGGCAATCACTCGGCAGTGATAAGAAGTCCACTACTAGTACAAATGGTAGAGTGCTTATCGCATGTTTTTCTTGTTAAAAACTGCCCAGCGTATTTTACCCCGCACCAACTTATCCGAGAGCTCAGATTACATCCCCGCCCCTCAGCTCTCTACTGTTTTTGTTGGCTTTGGTTTTCTCCTAGGTGGCGCCAGTCAGTGAGAAAATAAACATGGCCCCACATGCCATTGTCTTCTCCATCTCTTCTTGCTCTGTGCTCTCTCCTTTTGGATCCCCACCATCGACTTCTCCGCGGTAGGGGATATCTCGCCTCTGCCGCCATATTGATGCCGCTCACCGGGGGGGGGGGGGGGGGGGGGGGGGGGGTCTGGTGCACTTCGTGGAGCAAGAGCGCACCTTTGTAGGCGCTCACTTGTGTGCACCGATCCGACGCCACACTATCGTACAAATTTCAAAACCACACAGTTGTCCATACTAGGACAACGTCCGGCGCACGTGTTGTTGAGTAACGCGCAACCCTTTACAACTGCCCGCCGCCGCACTGTCGTCCAACACCGAATCGCTATATTTTTTCACTCCTCGCCAGCGACCATCAGGGGCGATAGCGCGCGAGCTCGGTGGCCACCATCATCGTCCGGGATTGAGTTCGCAACTGTAGGAGCCATCCCTGGCTATCTCATGACTAGGCTACGTGTGCTATTGCCTGGCTACCTTCGCTGGACGCAGTGGCGGACCCAGGAAAAAAATGAAGGGTGTGCACACCCTAAATTTTTTCCCCACCTAATCCATGTGTCAGACAAAATATGGCAAAATAATAATATGAGTAGCTTAATGCAAATCTCACAACAATTTAGTTCACAAAATATATCTTAAATGTGCTCAATTACAATACGAGTAGTCTTACATGAAAAAAGCACAAGTAAAAAATTACATCACTAGGTAACTCTACTTTGCATTGCCATGAAAGCATCAACTATTCATCTTCGCTTACTTCCATGAACACATCCCGTTCAATAAATGTCACCAAGCAATCATTCAAGCGATCATCACTCATAGTAGTCCTCAACTTATTTTCCACTAGATTCATTGCTGAAAATACTTTTTCAACACTCGTTGTCGCCACCGGTAAAATCAATATCAATTTGATGAGTAAGTAGACCAAATCATAAAGAACATGCTTCTTTGTTGCAACAAGCATAATAGAGAGCTCACCAATACTACTTGCATTTCTAAACCTATCATCTTGTCTCATATCGTCAATAAAATTAGTAAGTTGAAATTCTAGCCTTATCAAATCTGTGCTTGAAATGTCCATGGGATAGAATTCAGCAAGTCTCATTACCTTGAGTGCATCATAAGAAGCAAATGAATTGAGGGGATTCAAAGCCGACATGCAAATAAGCAACTCCGTATTAACCTCATCAAACTGATTGTCAAGCTCTTGAATGGTTTGATCAATGACACCAAGATATACTTCTCTTCTATAACGATCATCATTTGTTTGTACTTCATAATACCGACGTGATCTTCGATTACGCTCATAAATATCCTCCCACAAAGGAACTTGAATGTCATGTTTGTTGCAAAATAAGGTTAGCTTTGCAAGAAATTCTTCCCAACCATGGGACCTCATGTGTTGCATTCTACTCTTTGCCAAACTAACAAGTGTCATTGCATTGACAATATCTTGATCCCTCTTTTGCAAAGATTTGGACAACTCATTTGTATAGCCAAGAATAACAAGCATCAAGTGCAGATTGAAAACAAAGTCAAATGATTCAAAGGCTTGAGCAACTCCACGTATTCTTGTCCACTCACTTTTTTTGTGAAGGATCTTTTCCAATAGCATCAAGTACTTCAAGGATTGTGGAATACATGCTAACAATGTGCATAATGGTTTTGAAATGAGAACCCCAACGAGTGTCGCCGGGTCTAGCTAGTCCCATCTCTTGATTTAGTCCGGGTGGCTGGTGGAGTGGACTGGCGGCGGCGCCGGTGCGTCCTGGCTACTGGCGGCGGCGCGGCCTGGTGGAAGGAGCCGAGCGCCCGAGCGCAGCGGGGTGGATTAGGTTGCTGTGCTGCGCTGCGCCTGACCCTGCTGCCTCTTCTGGGCTTTGGCTCGCTCAACCGCTCACGTGAAGTGGGCTGGGCTTGTGCTATTTGATTTGGGCCAAAAATACTACATGGTAAAAAATAATTTCTTAAATATCTGGGTGTGTCACGGCACACCTTGCACACACGCTGGGTGCGCCAATGGCTGGACATTGCTCTTGCCTCGGATGTTGAAACTTGGGCTCCTGCTATTGTCGCTGACCAACGGCCACAACATATGTTCCCCGTTTGGCGAGATGGCAAAGGGAAGAGGGAGAAGGGATATGGGTGGGGAAAGAGATGGGAAGAATATGACATGTTGGGTTGTACGTATCTGTTTTCTAGGTGATGTGGCGCCACCTAGTTCAAAACTAGTCAAAACATTGAGATGGTTGCCTTTTAAATGGTTTTGAGAGTTGAGGATGGAACTTAGACCAAACTGAACTTAAGGGTTATAATTTGAACTTAGCCATATATTTTTTTCCCTTTTTGAAAATTCCAGTTTTTCTTTTTTAGAAAAAAAATCATTTTAAAAAAATGTTCTGAATCTCACAAAATGCCAGCATCTAAAAAAGTATTCACATTTTAAAAAAAATATTAGCATTTTCAAAAACAAATATTCAGAAATTTCAACACATTTTTTTGATTTTTTAAATTATTGTTTTAAATATATATATATATATATATATATATATATATATTTGATCTTATTTTATTTTTAGAAAATAAAAGGTAAACACTGAAAAATAAGAAGATCGTAGGAAACGTTCATGCTCAGTGCCAGCGATGAACTGGGCCTGCGCACGCACGTCTGGCAAAATTTCCTGTGGACTTGCGTGCAAGTTAGCCAATCTGACTGAAACTCAAAATAGGGTTACAGTACAGGCCCACAAGATAGCAAGCCCACCCTTTCTACATATCGCGTCCTCGCCACCCCCACCTCTCTCGCCCTCTCTTTCCCTTCGCACAATCGCGGCGTCGGCGGCTGCGGCGGAACCTCCCGGCGATCACCGGACTCACCCCGGCAGGTACCGCGCTCTCCTCCCTCCCCCCTGTATCCGCGTGCCCGCGAGAGCGTTCGTTCCTACGCGTACGGGTGCTTGCATGGTCTTTCGCCGGAAACCCTAGGTCTGCGGCGCGCGGGCTTAGATCCCCGGCGTATTCGGCGGGTTCCTTGCTGGTCCTCCCGGGGCAATCCCGCGGTCTTCAGTTTTGACTCCTGAAGTCTCATCGCCCGCTGGAAATATCGAATCTTGCCCCAGAGAGGCTCGTCACGCTGTTCATGTTACGCCGTACTATGTGGCAATAGGTTGGTTGACGCCGCATTGTCTGGAACTTGCCGTAGAGATTGTTTGATTCTTGGTATTGAAAGCCATAGAAAAGTTTCTTATGTGCTAACTTGCATGCTAGTCCATAGGAAATTTTGCTTTGTCTTCATGACAGCCATGACAAACACCCAATAATCCTGCAAGAAAATTCATGTGTTATTCCTGTGGTGCGACCAAACACCTTATATAACATTAAATCATTACCATCTTCAGTGTTTTCAATCTATGACTTAACATGCCATAGCATCCAACTCCTACAATTTTTAACTCTCTCTGTGCTTTTGGAATTCTGAAATCAAAGAGGGCCGTAACATGTCGTGTTATGTATGTAATTACAGGCAAAGCAATGAGGAGGTACAGTCCCCAATACCGGAGTCCCCCAAGGAGGGGATATGGTGGCAGAGGTAGAAGTCCCCCGAGGAGGGGATATGGAGGACGGAGGGAGCAGGGTTCAGGAAGCCTCTTGGTCCGCAACATCCCATTGAGCTGCAGGTAGGAAAACTGTGACATGGATACAGCTTTACTGATGACTTAGTTTTTCACGAAAGAAGAATATTTCACTTCGCAAGGTATTGACCTTAGTTTTGTTCTCTTATCTGTGGCAGGCCGGAGGATCTGCGGGTTCCTTTTGAAAGGTTTGGTCCTGTTCGGGATGTGTACCTACCAAAGGATTATTACACCAGGTAGGCTTTATGTATCCCATAATTTATTTGCATTTGGCAAACAATTTTGGCCTTGCTTTCCCATGATAATATGAAATATAGAAAAAAAAGGACTTTGAATGCTTATCTACATTGTTGTTGCATAAGATTGGTAATCCCAGCCTTTTTTTCATGAAGAGATGTTGTGAGCATATCTTTCAGATTTGGTGTGATTTTGGTTTGCAACCATGTTTGTGCATTAACGTTTAGGCCCAATGAAAATGCTCTAGTCATTGCAGTCTGTTCATGTGCTTCGGTGATTAATTTCTGTCACTAGAATGTGTGATTAACCAATCTGGAAATGCTTACATTACCTTGTCTTGCGTATTCATCCATCTCTATGATAGTTTCTTTTTCTGAAATAATTGCCAGGGTAGTATTGGTTTGATGCAAGTACAATCCATTGATTAGTTGAAGAATGTTTTTTTTTTAATATTCCTAACAATTCATTTGCTTGGCAAGATAGAGTCTTGTCCTAATGAAGAAGTTCTTCTATGAAGACAAAGATTTGATTTGAGAAAATTAGTTTCGTGAAGAGAAGATAAAGAGAGTTGTATTGGGTAGTCCATGAGAAGATTAAAAGAAGCGAAGTTCATTTCAAGTACTTTTGAGACTTTTCAAACATTGAGGAACTTGAAGCGAATGATTTTACGAAGATGCTCTTTATGAGGATCACCGTACTTAGTCATTATACAAGAAATTTGTACAAGAAACTTGGATACTAGGGCCTGGACATATAGCTGTGTTTTGCAACACTTGCTTCATGTTTGATGGGAAATGTGTGTAAGTTGTTGACTGTGCTTCGTCAAGAATCATAGAGGGCACACTGCATTTGAACTGTGATGGTAACATGAGAGGCACACACACTCTTTATGAATCTTCATGCTCTCTTTTGTCTGTTATCCCATTATATTTTCCTTTATCCTACTTTGTCTAATGGAATTGTTATCACAGGGAGCCCCGAGGGTTTGCATTTGTGGAGTTTGTTGACCCTTATGACGCCTCTGATGCACAATATCACTTGAACCACACAGTATTTTGTGGCCGAGAGATAACTGTTGTTGTTGCTTCCGAGTCACGGAAAAGGCCAGATGATATGCGTAATAGGGCTAGAATCAGGTATGTTATTCCATTCTTGTGAAATTCTTATCTTATGTTATGTGCTCATTTGCACTGGTTGCTTCGCAGGGGGTATTCTGGTGAACCTGAAAGGCGTCATTCTCGTTATGGTACTTCCTTACGTCATTGTTTTTTTAGGAAATGAAATCATTAATGTTGTATGATTTGCAGTCCTGCGTACTCTGAAATGCCAATCTAGAATTCTGAAAGCTTCATTCTATTAGGCTGTTTATCCCAGTTTAGACCTTGCAGTTGCATGTAGATAGACCAATTTAGATCTTTTTGCAGAGAAGAATGCATTATGTCTGCTACGCCTAACAGGTTGCAACTTGCAACCCTGCAGTTGCTGGAAGTTATTTATTTGTTCCTAGCGTTCATATAATTGTCCTTTTGCATAGCATGTGATTTTGGATCTTTTTGCACCCTCTAGTTAAGTAAACATCGAGTACCTTGCAAACAGACATCAGTTAGATGGAGGCTTTAATGGACAGAGTGCACCAGTGCTAAATCTTAGGAAAGGCTCCATTATGCACAAATCTTTATTTTGCGATACTGGTAGCTGCCTATTGCAGATTGCAGAAGAGTGAAATCTGCAGTTTACTGTGTTCTGAATATTTCAAATTATTTTTCCTGCAGTACCAGTTGACAAATTATGTGTGTTCTCACGAATTTCAGGGAGGTCTCGTTCCCGTTCACGCTCCTACTCTCCTCGCTATCGGGGCCGTCCTCGGTCAAGGTCAAGGTAGGGCAACAGTAGGTCACGTAGTTTTGCTTCTCATGTGACATTGCTAAAGCTACTCCCCTGTCATTCATGAATCCATCAACTCTCTGCTAAATATTTAATTATTTTTTAAAAGGTCATACTCTCCTGCTCCAAGACGGCGAGATGACTACTCTGCTTCCCCACCAAGATCACATCACACACAGTCTCCTAGGCGTCTGCCAAAGGGGCATGAAGAAGACGAGCGGAGATCCTATTCTCCTGCTGGTAGAGGTGGTGGTGAGCGTGATGCTGATACTAATGGAAAGTAAGTTCTATTTTTTTTTTTGAAAGTAATGGATATTCTAGGCTTCCGAGTGTTTCAAGTTTACTGTAGCTCTGTCTTTACTGCTTTATGAACTCCATAGCTAATTGTCAGCACCAAGTTTAGTGTTGTGAATGAATAGGTATTTTATATGCCTCCATCTTCCTCCCATATTTGCTTTATAAACTCCGGAGCCAATTTGCTAGCACGTGGAATTATTGTTTTGTGTTCCTTTTACAAGGACATGAGCTTCTCATTAGAGACTAGGAAGTGCTGGATCCACCTTTATTTTCTTTAACAACAGCCGTTTTTCTTTTTCATATGCCAAATTGTTTCTAATGCGCACTGTGGATATCTGCCCTCATCTCCTTTAGCAACTGCTTTTGCATGCCAGATTGTCTGTAATGCACGCTGCAGAGTTACCCTATGAAATTCTAGTCAAGTTGTCCTTTACTTCTGGAATATGCATATTCTCATAAAAGGCCCTAGAGTAAACCTGTGGTCATATAGTGAAAACTCTTCTCATTGGTTCTATATATGTTCACAGGAGGTCACCACCATCTGACACTGAAGGATCACCTCCACGCACCCGTAGGTCACCCAGGCAATCCTCAGGATCACCCGTGGGGTCGCGCTCAAGGTCCCCTGAAGCTTCTCCTGCCCGCAGCGACTGATAAAATTGGTGCCTCCCATATTGCCGCGTCTCCCACAGCGGCGCGGCCATGTACTCTATCTCTAGCTTCATTGTCTGAGTAAAACCCATCTGGGATGTGTTGGCTAGTGTTGCGGTGCCTCTTTAGTTAGCAGATATGACTGGTTGGCTGTTCTTTTGCTGCTTGGTGTTGTTGAACCTTGTACCATGGTAGTGTTTTAATGTGAACTGAGCCACAATTGTGTTTGAATTTGTGATTTTAAATGCATTTTGAATGCCTTTAACTTGCTCCATGAATAGGTTCTCAAAGAAAAAATAGATTAAGTTTTATTTGTGTCGATTGTGATACACAATGCTATCGGAGCTTAGAAGGATTTATTTTGTTTCTTTGTTAGAATAAATATTTTGTTTGGAGGTAGGAAACTGAAAATTGCTTTTGAAAAAAAAAATTTCATCAAAAGTCACATTTTTATGTTCCAAAAAAATCTGAAAAAATACAGATATACATGAAGGCATAAAACACATGTGGGTAAATTTTCAGAGCAAAATACGCTGACTGTGCCAAATCTGGGGCATTTTAACACATGATATTCAAGCCATGATTTTTTTTACAAAACGCATTTTATTGCACGTTTTTTTTTTTGAAATTGTATAGTTGGAGTTTTGAATTTTTAAATTTTTTGAGATCCAATGAGCTCGGTCACCAAACGTCCGTTCTCCTAGGAAGCTTGATATATTGAGGGGATAAACACCAAGAGATGCAACCCAATTCCTTTTAAATTTTGTCATCTATGCTTATTGTCCAATTTGTCTACGAACAAAATGGCACAAGAGGGTGTAGGATCAAAGATATTGTTAAGGCCTTGTTTAGTTATGCCCAACCTACTGATCCTATTCAACCCCGGTCTGCCCTATAGGTGTCTTCGGTTAAGGCTGGATTGGTTTGTTACCCTCCCAAGCCACATGGAAAACGTCGGGAGCCAGCCCTCTCGTCTCACCCCGTGGAAGCAAACCTCTTGCATGAAATGTCAGCACTCACTTTGGCGGCCTAGAGACGAAGGGCAGAGAGCGCTACCGGAGGAGGCGACGCCCCCCCCCCCCCCCCCCCCCCCCCCCCCACCCCCCCCATCGCCGTGCCCCTCCCCTCTGCTAGGGTTGCCTTTTTGTGTGTGTGCTTGATTTCTACCAGAGTAATTATTAGCTTCCGATCTCTGACCAAATGGTAAATAGTCTTTGCGAGATGAGTCTGTGCACATGCACTTAGATGTTGGAACTCATTGGCTATCAGTTTGAGTACCAATTTTTTTTTGTCCTTTGGGGTTGCATATCTCACCTTCAATACCAATGGAGTTTGAGTGATGAGCAATGGGATGGATCTATGGTTGTATGCACGAACAAGAGCTCACATGGCACTAGAAACATTATATGACAGTTAATTATAATATAGTAGTGTTTTTTTATTGTTGCTGCTTGTGAAAAAATACAAACAAGCCCTTGACTTTGCAGGAAGGGCCCCGAACCAAGATAGTGAGACACAACAGGGTCCTCAACCCCCGCTTGGATTCCACCTCGCCGTCACGGGGGACGGAGCCACTCGGGGTGGCGAGACTTCCATAGCAACAAACCACAACCTGTAAGCAAACAGTGCATCGCTTCCCTATAGGCATCTGGGCCCGGGAGGAACATGGGTGGCCGTCCTTCGGCCAGAGCAGCCACTGGATCGACAAAGACCTCCCTTCAATCGCCGAGGCTAGGCTTCAGCAAGCGGCGTGTCTTTGCTTCAAACTCCGATGGTGATGAGCTCGTTAGCCATGTCAGAAGCTCCAGCCACTCTTCTCCGGCCTTCACAACTGTAGTTGAGAGTAGAAAAAGCACGAGAGAAACACCCAGGTCAGCTTTATCTGGCAACAAAGAGAACCTACCACCACACACATAGAACAAGATTCACCCCTCCTACTGACGCCGGCTGCGAGCAACGGGGAGGTCGGAGGCGCTCAAGGGCGGGGGAGGAGGGGAGGAACGACACAGAGGCCAATCGCCATAGGGGCAAGTCGTTGTTCTCCGACCATGGGGGGCTTGCATCACCGTCGTCAAGAATTAACTATTTCTCCCTTCTCCTTTAATAATGAAACGACGCGCAAATACTTTGCGTGTTCGCGAAAAAGAAAATGTTTATGTATGCATCAAAATTGGTGCCCCAAGCCTTAATTTGTCTTTTGCTAGGAGGAGAGGACCATGGTGCCCAAAAAGACGAGAAGCCCAAAGCTTTGGGCAGTGCCGCCGCTACTGTACTCCTACTTGTCTTCTCCCTCACCCCACCCCCCACCCCCCTCTGACTCTGACACATCCCCCGAAGCAACAGCTCTCCACGCGACTCCCCAAGCGGGATCGCTCGCTCCCTCCACCCCCGGCGGTCAGCCGCCGGCCTGCTCGCTCCCCCGCCCCGGAGGAGCTAGGGTTCCCGATCCCGCCGCCCGCGCGCGTCGGCGGAGCCCATGTCGGCCCCCCGGATCCGGGCGGCCTGAGCGAGCGGATCCGGCCGCCCGACGGGGCGGGCATGGCGTCCTCGCCGGTCAAGTTCTTCTCGGTGTTCCTCGCCGTCTCCGTCGTCGGCTGGGTCGTCTTCACGTAAGCCGCCCTCCTCCTCCTCCACGCACGCGCTCTGGAAACCGCCAGGAATGCCGGGGGCGGGATCCCGCGCGCGCCGAGCTTGGTTTCCGGGCTTCCCGCGGGGGGAATCCGGGCATTCGCCTCCGGGCACCGCCTGCTGCTTAGCGCCGCTGCTCGTCGAGAGTCGGATTCTCAGTTCCGGGGTTGGTTGGTTAATTGATTGAGTGGTTGGTGGTTCCTAGCCGACGACTGAAGTGGCTTACTTAGTGCCACTCCACTAGCAGCGGCAGCAGTGAACTGGGGCCTCATGGGAGGCTGCTTCCGTCTGGGGAGCTCTCCGTGGTGTGGGTTTGGTTGGGGTTTTGCAGTGCTATGTTTCAGGTCTTCAGTGTCTAAGGGTGTGTATATGCTAGCCATTTGATCTCATCGGGGCAGCGTGTGCTGCTTTCCGAGCTACTGGTTGGTAGTAAGATCCAAGCGAGATCGGGGCTTCATTTATCCATCTGGATAGTCAATTGCAAACTTCTCCACGTTTACCCCCTAGTTGGCACTAATTGGCAGCACAGTGGTGATCTGGTCCGATAACTGAGAGCTCTTGCGTTTTGGTGGATGGTGTGTTGGTAAAATTCGTCATTATGCGTTTCGTGCCCATCTACCAAAATTCATAGACTTGTATTATAGGACCATGTAGTAGCTTACCTTTTCTTGCCTTCCGCGTGCTTTATGGTTAATTACTTAATTATAGTGGTGTGTTCAAGATTCGTATGCTATTTGTGGATACTATCTTAACCGCATACCTAGTTTCTCAATGATGGGACCATCTGTAAATTCTAACCCAATCAGTTCACATTACTGTTCACATGATCTACCATATCATGTAAATAAACCTTGTTGAACATCTAACGGTAAATCCCAGGCTTTCCATTTTGTTGTGGCTAATGGTTTAATCCTGTTTGTTGTAACATGTATTTGTACTACTTCTTTGTTATGGAAGAAACAAGTGACATGTCATGAAAGAGGATTTGACTTATCTCGACTTTTCAATTGTCATTCTACTGTACTGATTTAGCGCCAGTCGCACACAAAACATTTGTTCAACGACATAATGGGATAAATATGCCACAAACAACTTATTCTTCTAGCTCTTGAGATAATGTGATGCCGGTAAAAGTTGAATGTTCTATCGCTTGAATACTTCAACATTTTATTTTTTCGTAACAAAAAAACTCTGTAGGAAAACGTCTATTCATTCTGTGTTTGGATTCGTTGCAGGTTTGCCGCAAGATTGTTAGCTTGGTTCTTGAGCCGTGTATTACGTGCTTCCGTTGTGTTTCGAGTTGCTGGCTTCAATTGCTTGCGTGATGTAACCATAAAGTTCAGCAAGGTTTGTCTTTCATCTCAAACTTCTATGTTGCTTGAGTTTGCAAGTTCATGACTGTCTGTTCCAAGCCTTTTCACTTCGTTTTTAATTTAGAACAACTTGGTTTGGTGTATTCAGTTCCTTTTTCTACACGCAATCTGGTGCTATTACTTTTGCTACTTTGTCAGGGCTTTGCTAGTTTTCATGCTTTGTTGCACTTTCAAGCAGATCATTATCTAATGCTTTTCATGTTCGTGATATGAACAGTTAAAATTTATGCTTTCCCACAATGTAGCCGGGTTGCCTAAGATCACTTAACTTACGGATGTTGCATACCCTCTAAAATGAAATAAATTGTTAACCATTGTCAACGCATAAGGTATCAATACAATTATCCTGATGAACACCATCCTAGTGGCTCCATGAATAAAATAGCGGGAAGGAGATAACAAACGTTATTACCTTGAAATTGCAGAATATTTATTTTTTATAACAAAAAAGGTCTTGACTTATGCTAAAACTCTCATTTCATGCTGGTTTTTGTCTACTTGTAGTGGAGATGGCCATACCATCTTTCCTGTCATAGTATACTTACATAGTTAATAGCTAAAAATCAAAATCATTTGATGTTTGTTGGTGAACATGCATTTGATTACTTGCTTGCTAACTCATTTGTGCTACCTTTTCTTCTTCACAGGGTCCTCTTGAATCTGTTTCAATTGGTGAAATAAAACTAAGTTTCCGCAAGTCACTGGTCAAACTAAGTTTCGGTGTCCTTTCCAAGGATCCAAAGGTGCAACTGCTGATAAGTGATCTTGAAATTGTAACTAGATCATCTTCGCGAAGCAAAAAGACAAGCAAACCATCAAAGCCTCGCTCCACGGGAAAAGGGAAATGGTTGATAACATCAAGTATGGCTAGACTTTTATCAGTTTCTGTGGCAGATCTGATGATCAAGGTAACCTTCTTATCTTGCTATTGCCTTATATTTCAAAATTTGATGTGTGTATGCATTTTGCTTGTTTTTAACTTCTGTATGACAATAACACATCTAGTGTTTCGACATTCAATATTTTGTTCCCTCTGCAATCTGCATTCAAACAGTTCTACTGTTGAATTTAGTTCAGATTGGTAGCTTTACATGTATAATCTATTATATTTCCTGTTATTCCTTATTTCCCACTAGTTCAAAGTGACAACTCTGTTACAAGGGAACTATAGAGAGAGTCCAGAAAGACTAGGAAAGAACATATTTTGATAGTAGTAAAAGGTTACCTAGTTAGACTACAATACCCATCATTGGCTTAACTTTCTGCATGTTACATGTGCCTTTATGGCCATGTACACAATCTAAAAGGTGGGGCCAGTGTAAAGTTTTCACCAACTGGTATTGTTGTGTTTTTAGGAGCTTTAGGCCGCTAAACTAAGCATTCATGTGCATGGGTCACCAGTATAACATGCAGCATAATAATTGTTTAATTGGCATAGTTTTTCTGGCGTTCTGTCTTCCATATTCAATTTTTTCTCCTGAAATGCATCTCAGCAGAAGACATCACCCAACCACTGAGATGTGCTGGGTGCACCGTTTGCTGACTGAAGCATACCTTTTGTGTTTGGCTGTTTGCCGTTCTGTGCTGTTATTTATAATTGTTATTTCCACAACTATGATGCAGGTACCAGATGGTGCTGTTGACATCAAAGAGCTAAAGTTGGATACATTTAAAATCGCTGGACCTAATCATATTCTTGGTGTCAAGTTGCACATATTACCTTTAAATGTACACCTTGGAGATTTTGGGCTGATTGCTGATCCGGTGGGCAGCGGTAATCAGCTTGATACTTTCCAGTCTGATCAAGCTTCTCTATCAAGTTCTGAGAAATTTTTGGCACCATTTGTTTGTGAAGATTTGTTGGTAATTTGTGAGTTTGGTCATGAAAAGTGAGTTATTTTGTTCTTGGTAACTGTTATATTGGGTGCACATTTTGTTAATTGATATTTTGGATTGTAAATGTGGATTAAAACACATGGGTCTCTAATTGTTATGGAAGTCATATACAATTTCTGATAAGCTGTAGATTATTCTCAATTTAGTTTCTGTTGATTAATTTTCAGTTGGTTCAAAGTAATGCGAAAACAGTTTCATATTTAGATAATATAGCTAGGATACGAAAATCGTGTTTCTCAATTGGCCAAGCAATGCCTTGACACCTTGTATCTTTATCATATTTAGGTTTCAATAGCCTTTTACTTTTCTTGTGTGTATTCATAAATTGATAGTTTTTTGACAGGGAAAGAGGTGTTAAAATTGTTAATCTTGAATTGAAATGTGGAGATGTTACTGCCAACATCGATGAACGACTCTTTTACAAGAATGCAAAGCCAGAGAATAATGGTGGCTCTGAGAATGCTGGAGATGCTATCGCTGGTACTTCTTCAACTAAACAGTCCTCAAAAAGCAAATCTATTCTACCAGCATTAAAGAAGCAGATGCTTGCATTTCCAGATAAGGTTTGTTAGCACTGAAAGTTTCTAGTGTAGGCTAAATGACAATTATTCAGTTCATTTACTACAGCACACTAATGTTCGTTTACTACAGCACACTAATGTTCGTTTGTGCTTGCAACAACTGTGATTCTGTTCGGTATCTTTTGTAAGCCTAGTTGCAGCCCCAACTCACATTCATAATCTTGCTTTTCACTTCTCCTGTGAGTGTCCTGCTTAGCTAGCATTTCAGTCTCTTAGAAACACAAATTCTTTCGAACCAGCACATAATATTGCAGCATGGACAAGATTTTATCAGGAGGGAGGCTTTGCAAACATCAACACAACTCCTGCAGTATTAATTGTATACCTGATTTGACTGTTAACTGCACTGTCATGTGCATTTGATGCAAGTCACCTGATGTAGTTGTCCAGGTAGAGCTGCTTTGGGTATTCTGCTGTGCTACTTCTGAAAATGGCTGGAGGCCATTTTTGTTGTTGCATGAATAGTCTTAGGACTTGGAGACTTCCATTAGTAGTTGGTAACCATGTATTTTAATCCGCAACATAGATTGAGGTTGATCTTGTCATGTTTCTCATTGCATGAGTAGGATGGGTGCTGGTTCCGTAAGCTAAAAGCTTGCCTACTTTATAATGATCAGTGTTGGGAATATATCAATCATGCATAGGCAGAGCCAAATCCTTTTAACTTCTCACTTGTTAAATGAACTGCTTTGCCTGAGATAACAAGGCTTGTTATGCGTGTTTTGCTGATGTTTTGAAGTGCAAGAGAAAACTAGATAGTAGGCCCTCAACTTTGTAATTGTTAGCAAGATTTGTTGGCACGTGGCTTGTCGCGAGCTTAATCATGATACTGTGGCATATGTCCACACGCGATACTAAAATTTACAGTTCTTCTTTTGGCAGTCGAAAATCAATGAAGAGCTGTATTTTTTTACTTGCTTATGCTCGGCTGTACCTGAAAAGTATTGCTAAATATTATATTTGTTCTTTGGAAGGTTAGCTTCAGTCTGCCGAAGCTTGATGTGAAGTTTACACACCTGGGGGAAGGGCTTAGTGTTGATAACAATGTTATGGGGATTCACTTTACTAGTACGATATCCCTGCCACAGGATGATCTAGAGGAAGCTACACCGCACTTCGATGTTCAGATTGTTCTTAGTGAGATCCATGTACTTCTCTATTGCTTCATCTAAGATTCTCGTTATACTTTCAGTAGCTATTCATCAATCATCACTTTTAACTTTGTTGCCTTCCAGTTAGTTAGAGAAGGCTCAAGCTCTCTGTTGGAAGTTCTTAAAGTTGCTGTGGTAGCTTCTTTGGATATTCCGTTGGATGTAAGCATCTTTGTTCACTTTAGTTGATTGGCTATTGCAACTGCCCTTTAGAGCTATAAAGTATGACTTCCTTTCAGCCGCTTCTTCCAATCAGAGCTGAAATCGATGCCAAGCTTGGTGGTACACAATGCAATCTTATGTTGAGCAGATTGATGCCATGGATGCGCCTTCATTCTTCGAGAACCAAAGGAATGAAGCTTTCAAAGGCAAACTCTCATCAAGAAATTTCTCAAACAAAGGAGATCAAGCCAATTATGTGGACTTGCACAGTTTCTGCCCCAGAAATGACTGTCATGCTTTACAGCCCTAGTGGGTTGGTATTATATCATGTAAGTTCTCTCGAGATTCAATTTAAGATAAGGTTTGTTCTGCGCAGCACTTGTTTTATGTAGATGACTCTTATGGATTGTAAACAGTATTTCTTTTGTCGTGGCATCGATTATGGATTGTGTTCGTTGTGATCAATGGAACCGGGGGGCTTTTGGCCACCCTGTTTGTCTAATATATATATATATATATATTGGTGTTTGGTGTCAAGAGTTAATTGATTGGTGATAGTTTAATCTACTGGTTGGTGTGTGCAGATGCAGATGCCTAATTTAGTCTAGATGTACTAGAGGTCTAGCATTTTTTTTGAAAAAGTTGGTAGTGCGGCTGTGCAGGCAAGTGTTAGTATTGTGGATGAACTCTCATTATGGGCCATGAACACATGCTATCTACTTCCTCTGTCCCATAATGTAAGACCTTTTTTGGCACTAGTGTAGTGTCAAAAAACGTCTTATATTATGGGACGGAGGGAGTAGTAACTAGTTTCTTTTCTTATCTCTACTTTCCATGTCTTGATAGCACATAGTTCTTCTGCAGTGTGGTGCAAGTCCTCTGAACTTGTGAAAGTAGTTTTTTTGGTATCCCTTTTACGGTTAATAGCACTTGGTCTTTTGACAATAGGGTGCAAGTTTCTCTGAGCATGCCAAAGTAACTTTAGTAATCTTTTACGGTATTCCTTACAATTTGTTTATGCATTGATTGTTTATTATAAGCATCATCTTCCTTCCAGTTCATATGTTCTTTTCATTTTGCAGGCTTGTTGCCAGTCATCACATGTATTTGCAAATAACATTGCCAGCAAGGGGATTCAGATACACACTGAACTTGGTGAAATGCTGGTGCACATGGAAGATGGGTATAGGGAATTCTTGAAGGAAAACATATTTGGTGTTGATACTTACTCTGGCTCCTTAATGCACATTGCTCGGGTGAGCCTTGACTGGGGGTACAGAGAAATTGAGGTCCAAGATATGGCTGAAACTAGTAGACTTGCACTTGTATTTTCCATTGATATCAGTGGCATAGGAGTAAAGTTTGGTTTCAAGCATTTAGAATCTCTTCTGCTCAATTTGATGTCCTTTAGGGATCTATTTAAGAACCTTTCATCCTCTCGTGAGAAGGATAAAGAAAAGGATTTGGAGGAGAGACGGAAAAAGAAAACAAAAGGCATTGAAATATTGAAATTAAGCCTACAAAAGTTCTCTATTACTTACAGTGGTGATATCAATATATTAAATATGCCAATTGCTGATCCAAAGCGCGTCAACTATGGCACTCAAGGTGGTCAAGTAATTGTTGATGTTTCTGCTGATGGCACGCAACGTACGGCAAGTATAACTTCGGAACCACCTGGCATTGGCCGCAACTTGAGGTTCACCTCATCTTTAGTTATCTCTCATCTCGCTGTATGTGTAGACAAGGAGAAAAAGTCAACACAAGCAGAATTGGAACGGGTGAAAGCAATGTACGAGGAGGATCACAGCTCTGGTGTCAAAGTGACCTTACTAGATATGCAGAATGCTAAAATTGTTCGCCGATCCGGTGGCCTTACAGATGTCGCTGTTTGTTCCCTCTTCAGTGCAACAGACATTAATATCAGATGGGAACCTGATGCTCATTTAGCACTCTTTGAGACCTTTATCCGCTTTAAGTGGTTCCTGCATCATAACAAGATTCAGAGTTCCGAGAAGCTGATGACTGGAACTGGCAGTATCAAGGAGAATGAGCATGTCAACATAGCTGCTGGTTCAGTGAAACCTCAGAAGTCTGACAAAAGAGGTTCAATTTTTGCCGTTGATGTGGAAGTGTTGAGAATATCTGCTGAGCTCGCAGATGGTGTCGAAGCAAACATGCATGTACAATCTATCTTCACTGAGAATGCCAAGATAGGTGTACTATCGGAGGGTCTTTCTGTCAGCCTTAATGGTGCCAGGGTTCTAAACAGCACACGAATACAGATCTCATGTATTCCTTTCAGTACTGCAAATTCGCTCAGTGCAAAGGTTGAACCATCACCCAAGAGAGATTGGGTCGTTCAAGGGCTAGATGTTCATATTTGCATGCCATTCAGGTTACCATTGCGTGCCATAGAGGATGCCGTTGAAGATATGATTCGTGCTCTAAAGCTTGTTTCTGCTGCCAAAAGAAGTATATTGTTTCCTGATGGCAAAGAGAACTCGAAGAAGGTTAAGTCTGGAGCTTCCAGTTTTGGATCTGTAAAGTTCGTGTTGCGTAAACTCACGGCAGAAATAGAGGAGGAGCCCATACAAGGTTGGCTCGATGAACATTACTATTTGATGAGGAACAAAACCTGTGAATCAGGTGTTAGATTAAAATTTCTTGATGATGCTATATCAGGAAGTGTAGATTCTAACCACTGCAGCTCTGAGGGAAAATTTATATATGAGGGAATAGAGGTTGACGTGCATGACACTGCAGCTCTTCAAAGGCTGCGGGAAGAAATCCATAAGAAAGCATTTCGATCGTATTATGTGGCTTGTCAAAAGAAGGTATTTGCGGAAGGGTCGGGGGCGTGCGCAGAAGGTTTTCAAGCTGGATTCAAGCCAAGTTCACGGAGAGCTTCACTTCTTTCACTTTCTGCTTCTGAACTTGATATTACTTTGACCAGAATAAATGGTGGAGCAACAGAGATGGTTGAATTTATAAAGGGAGTCGACCCTGTTTGTCAGGAGGAACACATACCATTCTCTCGACTATATGGGAGTGATATTGCTCTCCTTGCAGGGTCCTTGGTCATACAAGTGAGAGACTATACATCTCCTCTCTTTTCTGCAACCAGTGGGAAATGTCAAGGCCGTGTTGTGCTTGCCCAGCAGGTGAGGTCCATCAAATTCTTTATTTGTATTGCTCATTCATGTTCCCAAGTTAATTTTATGCATGATTATAGCTTTGTTACTTTTTGGTTTTGTGCACATTTCATTTCATATGCATGCCTTGTTTCATATAAGGCTGGAACTCATAGCACCCACCTTCTCCTTTTTGTGTTGAGAGTTTACTTCGATATATGTTAAAACATAGAGCTAATGAGCCGTTAATGATTTGTTACATGCTTAGATGGAAAGTACGATACTTGGATCTGTTGTTTCTTTTCTGTTCCTATGCTATCTATTTTCAATCCCTTTGCATTGTGTTTTGACAGACCTGATTAAACTAGTTTACACTAATAATTAGATCACACTTCATATTGTTTAGCATATTATCTTCAGCTAGCTTTTCATGGTAATGGATGACTCAAAATTCCCCTATTTCACATCTAAGAGTTATATGACTGAGATATACTTACTAAAACATAAGGGTATGCTAATTTTTTTTGGAACATACACAAAAATCAAGCTCACTCCTGAAAGCTTTAACTCTGCAAATACCTGCCAGATACGAGTTCTTGTACGGACATTTAGATCTGGTTGTTACATATTTGGATGCAAGTCTTATTCAGAGTATTTTGTGTTTTTGTTTCCCATTGTATCTACTTGCAGGCAACATGTTTTCAACCCCAAATACACCAAGATGTATATATTGGCAGATGGCACAAAGTCAAAATGTTACGTTCTGCCAGTGGTACCACACCAGCAATTAAAATGTACTCCAATTTACCTGTTTATTTCCAGAGAGGAGAAATTTCTTTTGGAGTTGGCTATGAGCCATCTTTTGCTGATATAAGTTATGCATTTCAAGTAGCCCTAAAGAGAGTTAATCTTAGCTCCAGAGTTAAAAGTTCTGGTGCAGCAAACCAACCGCCTAAAAAGGAGCGCAGCTTGCCATGGTGGGATGACATCAGATACTACATCCATGGAAAGATAGTTTTGTATTTCAATGAGACAAAATGGAAGATCCTGGCAACAACTAATCCTTATGAGAAGGTAGACAGACTGCAAATTGTTTCTGAATACATGGAAATCCAGCAAACGGATGGGCATGTAGATGTCTCTGCAAAGGAATTCGGGATGTATATCAGTAGCTTAGAGAGTATGATGAAGAATTGCAGCTTAAAAGTGCCATCTGGCGTGCCCAGGCCTTTTATTTATGCTCCTTTGTTCTCTCTTAATGTGATTATCGACTGGCAGTGTGAATCTGGCAGCCCTTTGAATCATTATCTGCATGCACTCCCTATTGAGGGTGAGCCAAGGAAGAAGGTTTATGATCCATTTCGATCTACTTATCTCTCTCTTAGGTGGAACTTCTCCCTTAGACCTTTGCAGGTGCAGTCTGATAATGGCACATCATCTCCCTGCTATGCAAACAATTCAATGCTATGTGGGTCTGCCTTTGGTAGTTGCTCCAAAATAGCTGATGTTGATTTCCCTACAATGAACCTGGGTGCTCATGACCTTGCTTGGGTTTTCAAATGGTGGAGCTTAAACTACAGCCCCCCACACAAACTGCGTTCTTTCTCTAGATGGCCTCGATATAAAATTCCTCGAGCTGCTAGATCTGGTAACCTCTCAATGGATAAAGTTTTGGTTGAGTTCTTTTTCCGGGTTGATGCTACTCCCTGTTGCATAAGACATGCCACTTTAACTGAAGATGATCCTGCCAGTGGCTTGACCTTTAAAATGTCAAGTTTGAAGTATGAATTGTGTTACAGTCGAGGTAAACAGAAATACACATTTGATTGTAAGCGTGAACCTCTGGATCTAGTTTATCGCGGTCTTGATCTATACAGGCCAGAGGTTTATCTAGTGCGAGATGTTAACTCATCCTCAGTTGAAAATGTGTCCAAATTAAAGACTACTACCCTGCCGTCACAGGGCAAAGATAAATGCACCATGGGCAGTTTTCAAGAAAAACATGAGGATGGTTTCCTCTTGTCCTCTGATTATTTCACAATAAGAAGACAAGCTCCAAAGGCAGATCCTGCAAGGCTTATGGAATGGCAGGATGCTGGTCGGAATCTTGAGATAACATATGTCAGATCTGAGTTTGAGAATGGCAGTGAAAGCGACCATAGTCTATCTGAGCATAGTGATGATGATGATGGTTTCAATGTGGTGTTGGCAGATAATTGTCAACGGGTGTTTGTGTACGGTCTTAGACTTTTATGGACCATTGAGAATCGTGATGCAGTTTGGTCATGGGTTGGAGGAATTTCCAAAGCATTTGAACCTCCAAAACCCTCGCCTTCGCGGCAATATGCACAAAGAAAGATGATCGAGGAAAGGCAGAATGCAGATAGCTCTAGATTAGCTCAAGATGCTACCTCTTCTACCCATGCTGGTTCTCCTTCGGTGCAGCATGCTGAAGCTCTGGGCTCTACTTCTCCATTGCATAGTAAACCCAATCGCTCCTCTGATATAGCAGGTATGCTTACTTATGCTAGATGTTTCATGTGGTACCAAAAGTTGCAGGCTTCATTTCTTTCACTAGTGTCAGTTCAAAATTACAAAGCTATTGGAATTATTACAGATTCCTGCTACCTTTTTGGCTAAATCTTCTTTTTGTCCATCCTGCAGTGAAGTATGGCATGTTCGATGATTTGGATAAAGGAGGGAATCTCCATTTTATGGTTAATGTTGTCAAGCCCCAGTTCAACCTACATTCTGAAGATGCCAATGTAAGTGATCTTGAAATACTTATGTTCTGTCCTTTGACTAATGATAAAAAATTAATACCGGCGGTCTGTTCAGGTTCCAAAGTCATAATGGCAACTAAACACGAGGTTGCGCTCGTTGCGAGTCTTTATTCAACACCTTAAATATCATATATGTTGGTAGTTTTTGAGTGTCACCAGTATAGGTCAGTTTGGGGCCCCGCAGCATGTTCTTTCATTTATAACCCACTTAAGGTTACATTTTGCCTCAAAACAGCAATATGCCAATACATTATATATATAACAATGATACAAAACGTATACGGATGCATGAAGGGGATTACCATACATTGATGAAACCATATCCAATTGATCGTGTAATTTACTATACACTTCGATACCATCTGTTTTACTGACCCATTTTAGTAACACAAGAGACGTTACGCACTCAAGAAAAACTAACAAATCATCTATATCCAACTTAGCATAGGAATTTGAATAAATATCACTTCTTACTCTGAACAACTGATATAACCATGTAGATTTAGTTGGGTGCTGTGCGTTGCGACAGGCTTCAAATGAGGAGTTATCTGCTCTAGAATTATTGGAGGGGTATCCCCCACTTTCTCCAATATTTCCTAGTATCAGGGAATATCCAGTATCCGATACAGTAATTTTGCGAAACTTCAGAACCACCTCGGCTGTCATGAACACTGTATCTCTTTGTGCCTTAGTTTTGTTTCTCTTGTGGGTTCTGGGTGTGTATGAACGTATAGTTGCTCTGTTTGGTAATTTTTATTTCCCTTTGGTGTGGTAGTGACGCGAAGGGGCCATGGAATTGGTGTTTATGTATCAGGCTCATGTAGATTATGATTTATTGCAATAATAGTTGTATGGCTTTTTTGGCAAGGAACTGAAGTTTGTGTTATATGTACCAGGGTAGATTTCTACTTGCTGCAGCTAGTGGGCGTGTTATGGCACGTTCATTTCATTCAGTTGTTCATGTTGGGAAAGAGATGCTAGAGCAAGCACTGGGGACAAGCAGTCTACATATTCCCGAACCACAACCTGAAATGACCTGGAAAAAAGCTGATCTCTCCGTGATTCTGAAAGATGTTCAGGCTCATGTTGCACCGACTGATGTGGACCCTGGTGCAGGCCTACAGTGGCTTCCTCGTATTCTTGGTAGTTCGGAGAAATTGAAGCGCACAGGGGCCTTGCTAGAGAGAGTATTTATGCCTTGCCAGATGTACTTCCGTTATACTCGTCACAAGGGTGGAACTGCAGACTTGAAGGTAAAGCTAAGAGTCTTAAGGATACAGGCCAATCCCAATGTCTGTGAGTTTGTACTGGGTCCAGTCTAGGAAAACTATATGCATGAAGTAATGTTCTTCTGTTTATTGTATTTAATGATCCAGGTTAAGCCATTAAAGGAGTTACGTTTCAATTCTCCAAACATTACCGCAACAATGACTTCACGCCAGTTTCAAGTTATGTTGGATGTGCTTAGCAATCTCCTGTTCGCAAGACTTCCCAAGTAAGATTCCTTCTAGGTTCATGGACCTTTTTCTTATGCTGAATTACTTATGTTTGTGGCTTTCAGTATGTGGTCATCGAGCTCGCCCTAAAGATTAATGAAGTTACTATACAACGGCATAATATTGTTTCATAAAAGGCACATTTTTAACTAAATAAACACTGTCATTTTGTGGATAGAGGCCTCTTGCACCATGTGCCAAAATTTTAGTTGTTTTACACCTTGATCTACACACCATGTGAATGACACATGTTCGGTTGATATTTCAAAGAGGCAAGGAATCTTTTACGGTTTTACCACTCTTTTTTGAATAAAGGTTTGTGCCTTTACATCTTTTTTGGGGTAATTTTCACTCGTAATTATTTAAAACAGGACCTATTTAACGAGTTAGCAGTATCTCAAAATTCGTCCTCATTTCTCGTTAATCTTTCTGGCACAGGCCTAGGAAAAACAGTCTTCAGTATCCATCGGATGACGAAGATGTTGAAGAAGAGGCTGATGAGGTGGTTCCTGATGGAGTAGAAGAGGTGGAGCTTGCAAAAATTAATCTCGAACAGCGAGAAAGGGAGAGAAAGTTATTGCTTGATGATATAAGATCCTTAGCTGGAACTGGTGATAGTCATATCGACCATCTTTCTGCGGAAAAGGATAATTCGTTCTGGATGATTAACAGTGAGAAAGCATCACTGGTAATTTTTCAAAACTTTGTATGGCCTGTTCCAAATAAATAATGTATTTTTTATGGTGCCTATATCATTATAATAACATCAAAGTACTTTTGTGTTTGGTAGCAAATCTACTCATACTAGCTGAATTGCTGTGTGTTTCTATGGTAGTAATAAATATCTAATCATGTGGCACATCAGTATACATATAAAATTCATGGCCAGAAAAACTGACTTGGAGTGAAAAAACAAGTTAATTTTGATATGACATATTTTGCAAACATTAAGACAAGATGGTGAAAATCATAAAGAGACCACCTGAATAGTCAGGAAGTTGCATTCAGTGGAAGGGAGGAGGTGGACGGCATACGGACCATCCCCTGCTTTAATATTTATAGGGGTAAAGATAGCATGTACTCACTTTCTGTTATGTGTGTTGTTAGATCCAAGTACATGTATCTATTCCTCATACCAAAAACATCTCAGACTGAAATACACTCTATTGATTCTGTTTGCTCTATATCAGCTTCAAACATAGGAGTCAAAACTTCCAGTTACCAGAGTGTAGTTTCTGTACAAGGTTTGACTGATATTATACTGTAATCAGGTGGAAGGACTGAAGAGAGACCTTCTAAATCTCCAGAAATCTCGAAAATTTGCATCTTCTGCGTTAAGGAAAGCACTACAAAAAGCTGCCCAGTTACGCTTGATGGAAAAAGAAAAGAACAAAACCCCATCTTGTGCCATGCGAATCTCTATGAAAATCAGCAAAGTTGTATGGAGCATGCTTGCAGATGGGAATACTTTTGCCGAAGCTGAGATCAGTGATATGGTATGTGTTCAAACTTTTGTGGAACAGTTCTTTGTTTGTAGTTTCATTACTGTCTTTTGTATGTACCACGTGCCAACCCCAATGCATTAATTTACTGCAACTTTATTTTATTCTTTTGGCTATAAGCCTATAACTCATGTTTCACAATCTGAAGATTTTCTCAAACTACCTTTTCCCCTAGTGATTTGTAGTACTTTCCAATCGACTAACTATTCTGGTTGTTCAATCATTCATTTTTGAAATATTTGCAGGTATATGATTTTGATCGTGACTACAAAGACATTGGTGTTGCTCGGTTTACGACTAAGTATTTCGTTGTGAGGAATTGCATGGCTAGTGCCAAATGTGATACATTGTTGTCTGCATGGAATGCACCTCCAGAAAAGTAAGGGCCTAATTTTGGCTTTATCTCTATCATTGGTTATTCATCATATTATTAACGTATATATACCATGTTCAACTAGTCTGAGTCTCACACTCAATTCACTTTTTAATGCAATGTCACATTAGTGGGCAGTCTGTTCTCAGTTACTTTATAATTCTTAAAACCTCCCAGTACCTCAACTGGGGTTTCAGCAAATGATGTTAACTGCATTCTATTGCAGAGGTGTCATGCTTCGTGTGGACGCGAAGCAAGGTGCTCCGAAGGATGGAAATTCCCCTCTTGAGCTCTTTCAGGTTAGTTTTTTTAGTCTGAACACCTCTTTCAGGTTAGTTTGTATGTGGACTAATTATCTTATTTTGCGCCAAGCTAAAATGAGCAATGACTGTGCTAAAGGTTCTAAAATCCAAGATGTAGCTTAATGACACCATATCATAAGTCACATGGATTAGCGTAACAAAACAAATTTAATTGATCTGTAGAGATGTCTAGAATCAGTTATTGAGCAGAAAAAGGAAAGTAATCCATGAAAGGGAAACCCGTTAGAATGACATGAAAAGCGAATACAATTGTCCAAATTGTCTATCTGAATTCAGTTTCTCCCCGTAGATACTTTGGAATTCTCTTTGCATTCGTCATCCACTACAATACTAGATTTTTCTGTCCAGATCGTTTATGGTAGTTTATACATTCCTACTTTATGCATGTTTTCAGTGGTATTTATCTGCCTGTTTTGGCCATGCAACGAGTATTTAATTTTGTTCGAACTAAGCTGTCCATGTAAACATCCAATTACCTGTAACCATATGTATTGTTTTATACTTCTAATATTTTTACCTGCTTGTTTGCTTCGACAAGATTCATGTAGTACTGAAGTGTTTACTCCGTGCAGAACATATTTTGTTTTAAAACCTCTGCTGCCAGAACTTTCACACTTTTGTACCAATACACAGTACTTGAGATTGGCCACATAAAAATATGCTCCTTTAATACATTCCGTTCCCTATATTTCTGTTTTCCCCTGAAATACTTTTGGAAGGTGTAAGATCGTGGTTGTGTAGTTAGTGATGCATACATACCTTATAATGTAGAATCATGAGATCAAAGTGTGATGGAAAAAAAAAGGATGGTGGTAGTAATATTTTTATCCGATTGCTGCATTGCTGTCATTACACATTTACAAGCTGCTCTAAGCATTTCATGACTAGACTCCACTGAAACATTTGGTGCACTCTATATATGATTTATACTGCTACTTCACTAGTTATGTTTCTGTATTCACGATCGAGCTTTGCAGGTGGAGATATACCCATTGAAAATATACCTCCCGGAAACAATGTATAGAATGATGTGGGATTATTTCTTTCCTGAGGAAGATGATTCTCAAAGACGTCAGGTAAGCCGTAAATCATGCTTCGTCACATCTCCCATGTTTATTATTTCTACACCTTGTTCGCTTAGTTTTCTGTTGATATAATTTTCATTTCTGATATTTTGATTGGGTGTAAAAGGATATTTGGAGGGTCTCAACATCAACTGGATCTAGAAGAACTAGAAGAGTATCTTCTGGTGCTGATGCTGTTGCTTCTACCAGCTATTCTGTCAGGGAGCATGAGCTTCCTGGGAGATCAGGTACTGCAGTAAACGTCTCAAGTTGGCAAGGTTCACATGGAGACAATCCGCAGGTGAGTCACATAAGAGCAACCTAGGATATTTCAATGACACTAATATGTAGAATTGGTCCAAGTTTGGTGCCTCTGAGTTATAGTGTCATTCTGGTCTAATCACTTGTACAGAGCTGGGCCCAACCAGCCTGATAGAGCTATGAAGCTCACTATAGTATTTAAGCACGCCTTCAATTGAAAAGAAGTGCTAAAGCTACTCGTGTCGTCTCCTGTCAGATGGAATTTTCTTCTATTATTGGTCTCTATATCACAGAATAGGTCAACTGCATGCAGGTATCCAAGTTGCAGAGTCTAAAGGCCAATATGGTATGCGGTTCACATCCGGAGTTGGGACGGACATCTTCATTTGGAAAGGCCTGGGGAGAAAGTGCGACAGAAAATACCACAAATAATGATGTGGTATCGCTACTGAATCCTTCGAACATTTCTTCAAAAAGCGACGGCTATTCTATGGCAGAGAACACTGTTGCTGCTACTGAGATGTTCAGGAGTAAGACTAAAGATCCCAAATCGATGAAGTCTGGCCGTTTATCTCACGAGGAAAAGAAAACAGGGAAATCCCATGATGAGAAGCGGCCAAGAGCTCGGAAATTGATGGAATTTCATAATATCAAGATTAGCCAGGTTAATATATCTCTATATCATTGCATCTGGAGACGTCTATATCTAATATTTCGGTCTAATGTGACTAAAACTTGCTGACACTGTAGGTTGAACTTCTTGTTACTTACGAGGGATCGAGGCTTGCAATAAATGACCTAAGGCTGCTTATGGATACTTTTCACCGTGTAGAATTTACTGGTACATGGAGGAGGTTGTTCTCAAGAGTTAAAAAGCATATTATTTGGGGTGTTCTAAAGTCGGTGACTGGGATGCAGGTAAGACGAGTATCCATTCCTTGTTATGGAAACGAACATATTCAGAGATGGCATGGCCTCTTTGCTATTTGACTTCCCTTTGATTTAGCATGTAGCTTCTTTTCATGATTATGTTAAATATTAATGGTTGTGTCCACATGTTTTGGAAAACCTTATCCCCTTTATTACTTAAGAGAATTGCTGATTTTATGGTCTTGAACAGGGGAAGAAGTTTAAGGCCCAGAACCAGAGGGAAACACTTGATGGTACTGTTCCAGAAAATGATCTTAATTTCAGCGACAGTGATGGCAGCCATCATGGAAAACCTGATCAGTTCCCAGTATCATGGTTGAAGAGGCCAGGTGACGGTGCAGGTGATGGATTTGTCACATCGATTAGAGGGCTATTCAATTCGCAGCGCCGTAGAGCAAAGGCATTTGTGGTGCGGGCAATGCGAGGCGATGGAGATAATGAATACCATGACGAGGGGAGTGAGAGTGATGGCGAGTATCCTTTTGCTAGACAGCTCACAATTACAAAAGCTAAGAAGCTCCTCCGAAGAAAGTTCCGCCCGAGAGGGCAAAAGATCATAGGTATCCCTTACACGCCGAAACTATGCACTGCAGAGCAGAAGTCGCCACTGCCCTGGAAAGTATCCTCGTCACATGTAGGACTGACATTTTTATCTTTTGGTTTTGTGGTAGGACCAGCAATGCAAGATTCTCTCCCGTCTAGCCCGCGTGAAACAACACCGTACCAGAGCGATTCGTCAGAGTCGTCTTATGAGGACTTCCATGAGTAGCGAAGCAATGCAGGCCGGCCATGATATCTATTCAACAGGCAGCACAATGACTTGCGGTTTGTCGCGAACCCCTTCACCGGGTGAACACAAGAAGCAACTATTCCGCCGGCGATGTACAGTACTACTTCTACCTGCTGTGAGGAGGTGCATAGTCTTTGGGGTGGCTCTGGGAAAAAAAAACTCCCCCTTGTACATAGTAGGGCGGCGGAGACAGCGGAGGAAAATATGTATTGTTGTAGTCAGGTGTATCGGTAAAGAATTTCAGATGTAGCTGGCATTATGTTTTGGCCTTGTAAGTTAAATAAGAGGCCTTCTCACAAATTATGTAACAGTATCATGAGAACAAAAGTCCTTGTCTCATTGCTCATGCCATTTTCGCCGTTTTTGCTGTGGATGAATGCATAAATTTTTGCAGTTGATCTTGTGTTGTAATAGTTACTGAAGAAACACCCTGGTAGTGTCATGTTAAGTCGTCTTTGGTTTACAGGAATTTGCTATAGGATTAGGATTCCTGCAAACTCAACCCGGTACTTTCTCTCGGTTTTTCTCCACTGCGACCCGTCAGCGGGTGCTCTCAACTTCCCGTCTTTCTTATGGTCCTCACTGTTTCATCGCATCAACTTGGCATGCTCTTTGTTTTTGAACAGTCGTTTCAACCGTGGTATTATAGGAGCATACCACATCACCTTCGCAGGAAGAGGGGGGGGCTCGTCGTCAACATCATCAGGGTCATCTCGTCTGATCTTATACCGCAATGCACCACATACCGGGCATGCGTTCAAATCCTCGTACGCACCGCGGTAGAGGATGCAGTCATTAGGGCATGCATGTATCTTCAGCAACCGGGGACCCTCGACAAACACAAACACCCTTAGTTGCGAGTCGATGATCGACATGCAACTGGGGAGCCTCGACAAACACAGATTCGCCTAGTTGCGAGTCGATGGTCTGCTTGCAACTAGGGAACCTCGACAAACACACACACCCCTATTGCGAGTTGATGGTCTGCTTGCAACTGGGGGCCCTCGACAAACACACACACACCCTTAGTTGCGAGTCGATGGTCGACATGCAACTGGGGACCCATGACAAAACACACACACCACCTAGTTGCGAGTCGATGATCGGCATACAACTGGGGACCCTCGACAAACACACATACCCCTAGTTGCGAGTCCATGGTCGTCATGCAACTAGGGACCCTCGACAAACATACACACACACCCTAGTTGCGAGTCGATGGTCGACTTGCAACCGGGGACCCTCAACAAACAGAGACACACACCCGTAGTTGCGAGTCAATGGTCAGACATGCAACTGGAGACCCACGACAAAACACACACTCCCCTAGTTGCGAGTCGATGGTCGTCATGCAAATGAGGACCCTCGCCAAACACCATTAGTTGCGAGTCGATGGTCGGCTTGCAACTAGAGGCCACGACAAAACACCCCTAGTTCCGATTCGATGCTCATCATGCAACTAGAGACCCTCGACAAACACACACACCCCTAGTTGCGAGTCGATGGGCGACAAGCAACTACGGACCGCGACAAACCCACACAAACACCGCCCCTAGTTGCGAGTCGATGCTCGGCATGCAACTAGGGACCCTCGACAAACACACACACCCCTAGTTGCGAGTCAATGGTTGACATGCAACTAGGGACCCTCGACAAACACACACAGCCCTAGTTGTGAGTCAATGGTTGATATGCAACTAGGGACTCTCGACAAACACACACCTTGTAGTTGCGAGTCGATGCTCGTCATGCAACTGGGGACCCTCAACAAACACACACACCCCTAGTTGCGAGTCCATGCTCGGCATGCAACTGGGGGCCCTCGACAAACATAGACACCCCTAGTTGCGAGTCAATGGTTGACATGCAACTGGGGACCCTCGACAAACACAAACACCCTTAGTTGTGAGTCGATGGTCGACATGCAACTGGGGAGCCTCGACAAACACAGACTCGCCTAGTTGCGAGTCGATGGTCTGCTTGCAACTAGGGAACCTCGACAAACACACACACCCCTAGTTGCGAGTTGATGGTCTGCTTGCAACTGGGGACCCTCGACAAACACACACACACACCCTTAGTTGCGAGTCGATGGTCGACATGCAACTGGGGACCCACGAAAACACACACACACACACCACCTAGTTGCGAGTCGATGATCGGCATACAACTGGGGACCCTTGACAAACACACATACCACTAGTTGCGAGTCCATGGTCGTCATGCAACTAGGGACCCTCGACAAACACACACACACACCCTAGTTGCGAGTCGATGGTTGACTTGCAACTTGATCAACTCGCAACTTGGGACCCTCAACAAACAGAGACACACACCCGTAGTTGCGAGTCGATGGTCGACATGCAACTGGAGACCCCACGACAAAACACACACACCCCGTAGTTGCGAGTCGATGGTCGTCATGCAAATGAGGATCCTCGACAAACACCATTAGTTGCGAGTCGATGGTCGGCTTGCAACTAGAGGCCACGATAAAACACCCCCTAGTTCCGAGTCGATGCTCAGCATGCAACTAGAGACCCTCGACAAACACACACACTCCTAGTTGCGAGTCGATGGGCGACATGCAACTGGGGACCGCGACAAACCCACACAAACACCGTCCCTAGTTGCGAGTCGATGCTCGGCATGCAACTAGGGACCCTCGACAAACACACACACCCCTAGTTGGAGTCGATGGTGGACATGCAACTAGGGATCCTCGACAAACACACACACACCCCTACTTGTGAGTCATTGGTTGACATGCAACTAGGGACTCTCGACAAACACACACCTCGTAGTTGCGAGTCGATGCTCGGCATGCAACTGGGGACCCTCGACAAACACACACACACCCCTAGTTGCAAGTCGATGCTCGGCATGCAAATGGGGACCCTCAACAATACAGACACCCCTAGTTGTGAGTCGATGGTCGGCTTGCAACTGGGGACCCTCGACAAACACACACACACACACCTAGTTGCGAGTCGATGGGAGACATGCAACTGGGGACCGCGACAAACCCACACAAACACCGTCCCTAGTTGCGAGTCGATGCTCGGCATGCAACTAGGGACCCTCGACAAACACACACACCCCTAGTTGCGAGTCGATGGTTGACATGCAACTAGGGATCCTCGACAAACACACACACATCCCTAGTTGTGAGTCATTGGTTGACATGCAACTAGGGACTCTCGACAAACACACACCTCGTAGTTGCGAGTCGATGCTCGGCATGCAACTGGGGACCCTCGACAAACACACACACCCCTAGTTGCGAGTCGATGCTCGACATGCAAATGGGGACCCTCGACAATACAGACACCCCTAGTTGTAAGTCGATGGTCGGCTTGCAACTGGGGACCCTCGACAAACACACACACACACCCCTAGTTGCGAGTCGATGGGCGACATGCAACTGGGGACCGCGACAAACCCACACAAACACCGTCCCTAGTTGCGAGTCAATGCTCGACATGCAACTAGGGACCCTCGACAAACACACACACCCCTAGTTGCGAGTCGATGGTTGACATGCAACTAGGGATCCTCGACAAACACACACACACCCCTAGTTGTGAGTCATTGGTTGACATGCAACTAGGGACTCTCGACAAACACACACCTCGTAGTTGCGAGTCGATGCTCGGCATGCAACTGGGGACCCTTGACAAACACACACACACCCTAGTTGCAAGTCGATGCTCGGCATGCAAATGGGGACCCTCAACAATACAGACACCCCTAGTTGTGAGTCGATGGTCGGCTTGCAACTGGGGACCCTCGACAAACACACACACACACACACCTAGTTGCGAGTCGATGGGAGACATGCAACTGGGGACCGCGACAAACCCACACAAACACCGTCCCTAGTTGCGAGTCGATGCTCGGCATGCAACTAGGGACCCTCGACAAACACACACACCCCTAGTTGCGAGTCGATGGTTGACATGCAACTAGGGATCCTCGACAAACACACACACATCCCTAGTTGTGAGTCATTGGTTGACATGCAACTAGGGACTCTCGACAAACACACACCTCGTAGTTGCGAGTCGATGCTCGGCATGCAACTGGGGACCCTCGACAAACACACACACCCCTAGTTGCGAGTCGATGCTCGACATGCAAATGGGGACCCTCTACAATACAGACACCCCTAGTTGTAAGTCGATGGTCGGCTTGCAACTGGGGACCCTCGACAAACACACACACACCCCTAGTTGCGAGTCGATGGGCGACATGCAACTGGGGACCGCGACAAACCCACACAAACACCGTCCCTAGTTGCGAGTCGATGCTCGACATGCAACTAGGGACCCTCGACAAACACACACCCCCCTAGTTGCGAGTCGATGGTTGACATGCAACTAGGGATCCTCGACAAACACACACACCCCCCTAGTTGTGAGTCATTGGTTGACATGCAACTAGGGACTCTCGACAAACACACACCTCGTAGTTGCGAGTCGATGCTCGGCATGCAACTGGGGACCCTTGACAAACACACACACCCCTAGTTGCGAGTCGATGCTCGGCATGCAAATGGGGACCCTCGACAATACAGACACCCCTAGTTGTGAGTCGATGGTCGGCTTGCAACTGGGGACCCTCGATAAACACACACACACACCTAGTTGTGAGTCGATGGTTGACATGCAACTGGGGGCCACCATAGAAACACACACACACACACACACACACACTTAGTTGCCAGTTGATGGTTGACATGCAACTGGGGAGCATGACAAACGCACAAAAGCACCCATAGTTGCGAGTCGATGGTCGGTTTGCAACTGAGGGCCCCAACAAACACACACACACCCTTAGTTGCGAGGTGATGGTTGACATGCAACCGAGGACCCTCGACAAACACACAAACACAACCCTAGTTGCGAGTCAATGGTTGACATGCAAGTGGACCCGTAGAAACACACTCCCCTCCCCCACCTTCACGAGTTGTGAGTCAATGGTTGGCTTACAATTGGGAGCCCACGACAAACACACATTGAGAACGCCCCCCCAGTTGCGAGTCGATGGTTGACTTGCAACTGGGGTCCCTCGACAAACACACAAATTCTTAATTACGAGTCGATGGGTGACATGCGACTGGGGCGACGGCGGCCCAACAAAAATACCAAAAAATAATTGCGCTTCGTTGTAGGCCTCCCAGCCCGACAAGACAATACGAGGGACACGGATCGATCGCGACGCGTGCGATCACTCGAGCATGAAAAATAAAGCACAAACAGATCGGACGGCTAGCCCTAGCCCGTCTCCTCTTATAATACCCAACCTTTTTGCAAGAGCTAGCGCCTCCATCGATACGTCTCGTATAGAGTCCCCGAGCAAGAGCTGCGCCGATCGATCATCACCCGATCGATTCACATGGAAGCCGGCGATCATCGCGATCAATCCATTGCCGGTGTGGCGGCGCACGCGCAGCTGCTGCCCGACGACATCCTCGCGTGCGTCCTCCGCCGTCTCGAGCCACGCAGCCTCGCCGCGTCCCGCTGCGCCTGCAAAGGCTGGCGCGCCGTCGTCGACGGCCGCCGCCTGCTGCGGACGGACCTCCTCCCGCTCTCGCTCTACGGGATCTTCTTCATGGAGATAGACGTCCTCTGCAGCGACCCCCCAAAGCTCTTCGCAAACCCGCTGACAAGTCGCAGGATCGACGCAAACCTTGACTACGCCGACACGGAAGAGGGTTTATGCATCATCGAGAATCATTGCAACGGACTCCTCCTACTCTGGGGCAACATGGTGGTCAACCCGGCCACCCGGCAATGGGTGCGCCTGCCTCCGCCTCCGCCGCGGTGCACCGAGAGTGGGATGGAGGGCTTCTACGACGACGTCTGCCTTGCCTTTGACCCCACCGTGTCCCCCGACTATGAGGTATATATGGTTCCTAGGGTCCCCTGCGAGCTTGATCCCACTGCGACAATATTTACGGAGGAATCGGAGTGGCCGCCCTCGTCATGTGCAATACGAGTCTTCTCTTCCAGGACATGGAGATGGGAGGAGAGGTCGTTCCTCCGCAGAGGAGAGGCTGCAGGCACCATCGCCGACATGCAGCAATATACACAGTTCCAACGCTGTTACACCGTCTACTGGAAAGGGGCGCTTTATGTGCACTGTCAAAATGACTCCATCATGCGGTATGTATATGCATTCACTCACCCGGCCCGCTCTTAATTTAATTAGTTAGGTTTAGCTTCTTTTTTACTATAGATTTTGATTTATTCAGGGTTTGATGTAACTCGTTGCTTAATACAGTAAATTATAATACCTCTGTTCCAAAAAGTATATAATTGAAGATGTTGCGCGTTTTTCCTAAATCAAACTTGCTTAATTTTGACCAAGCCAAAATACATAATTCAAGTTCGAAACTCAATTTGTTCATATATGTTCTTATTAACATGCATATATTTTATATTCACCCGTTGGCGTCTCAACTTAATTTGCAGCATAACATTATCGGATGGTGCGTATCAAGTGATTAAATCGCCAGCTGGGGGCAAGATGAATGGTTCTGCACATCTTTATCTTGGAAAATCAAACAAGGGGGTGTACTGTGCTTTGATTTATCATAATCTTCAGCACCAGTTTCAGGTTTGGTTGCTGGATGAATCTTGTGGTAGAATGGGGTGGGAGTTAAAGAATGATATCAAATTTGCGCCAGTGATGGCAAAAATTTCTTTGGTCAAGTATAAGGATGGATTCCCCAACAAAAAAAAGCACAAGGATCAAAACCTCAGACCTTGGATCTTTCTGAGAGGTAATTGTTTTGATGAAGATGTTAAGCAAGCACTAACGGAAGATAATGCTGAATGGGACTACAGCAAGGGTTTTATCCTTGAGACTCAAGATCTTAAGGTTAATTCTGACCACATGCATTTTGAAGAAGTCTATTTCCTTGGATTTCATCCATATAAAGAGATTGTCTTTTTGTGGATGTCACGAGACACGGCAGTTGCTTATGATTTTAGTAGCTCTAAAGTACAGTGCTTGGGCAAGTTACACGCGCATTGGATCGGAAAGTCTTTTCCGTACACACCATGTTGGATAGGAGAGTTATCTGAAAAATAATAATTGTGAGGATAATATTCAGGGTGCATTTTTATTTGACTTGTATAAATTAAGTTCAGGGATATGAATTCTTATAGAAGACGATTTTAACAACCGGCTCCCATCCTATTTTTATTTCCTCTGTATGTGTTCTTTTCTTTTGTATGAAAGGTGCATTAGAATGTTAAATGAATTTACCATCCCTATGCAAACCATAAGTGATGGATGTGCAGCTGCAAAACCAGAGCTTCCTTGAGTTTGACGAGGCCCTGCAGAGGGCCCTGCCGCTTCGTCAGCCACCTCCCCCGAGGCCGGTTGTCCTGGACGCTGCCGAAGCAGATGCGGTGAAGGAGAGCCTCCTGATCATGATGCAGGCTCTGGCGGAGGGGCTCAACGCTCGCCGCGGCCTCCTGAGCTTCCACAACCACGGCGAGGAGGAACCCGCGGCGTCTCCAAAGGAAACCGTGGCTTGACATCCTGCAGCGTTTACAGTTAATTCCCCTAAAGCTCCACTAATTAACCTGTCTGGGGAGCAACTAAGAAGTACTCTATGATGTAATTGTTAGGTTGATCTCTCTCCCGTTCGAGCCCAACGGGTCGAACGGGCGCCTGACTCGCGCCCTGATCGGGGGCGCCCAACCAAACCATGGTTGGTGGGCCCCTGTGACCCGCGCTATATAAACAGAGGTGGGGGCCGGGGCGCTATTCACGAGGTTAATCGCTGCCACAAACCCCACCAACAATCCCTACCGATCTAGGGTTAGTGCGGTGCTCACGGGAAGCTCCACCACCTCGCCCACTCTCCGCCATCGCCGTGCGCCCCAGCACCACGATGGCCTCCGGCTCGAGTTCATCCACTGCCGGACAAGGTAGGTTCACCGGATCTACTAGCCTACTCCGATCCAAAGGTCTATCAATGGTATTAGCCAGATCGGGCTAGTTGATTTCGGTACAAAGAAACAAAAACAGAAAAAGAAAAGGAAATCCCCTCCCCCAAGAACCCTAAAAGCAAAAAGAGGGCAAAGACATCTCAAAGAAAAGTTGCGCCGCCGCTCTGGCCGCGCCGTTCCTCTCGATCCCCACACGCATCGGCAAGCCGAGGTGCGGGGAAGAAGAACACAGCCTCTCCAAGGGGGCAAAAGGGCACCACCACCGCACCGCTTGACGGCGGCGCGCTCTCCTTCGGGAGCTCGCGCGCACCGGCAAGGGGGACGGGGGAGGCGCCGCTGTATCGCACGCATAGAGGAGCAGAGCAGGGCTCTGTTCGCGTCTCTGATCCCTCTCTCTCACTGGTTTCGGTGGAAACAGGGAGGAAGGAAAAGAGGTGAGGAGCTCGTGGCGGTGGCGTCGCGCGCCGGCGCGCCATCGCCGACGGGCCACTCCACTCGGCTGGTAGCGGGCGAGATCCGCCGCCGCCGGAGCGAGACCAGAAGAAAGAAACAGAAAGGGGGAAGGGAAAGGAGGCGCGGGCGTGGCGCGGTGGAACCGCTGCCGTCGCCGGCGGCTGGCCAAGGGCGGCCGGGGCGCATCCCCGTGCTCAGCCAGAGGCGAGCGGCGCGACGAGAGACGAGGGGGAAAGAATCGGGCGAACAGATTAGGTTTCGTCCCGAACGGCGCGGTGGGCAGGTTTTGTTCGGGCGCAAGGCCCGCTTGACCGTCCGATCAAAACCGACGCTGCCGATCGAAACCCTAGCCCCGCCCTGGGCCACTGGGCCGCAAGAGAGGAAGGCCGGCGGCAGCAGCGCGCGTGCCAGCGCTGGGCCGAGGCCACAGCCGCGGGCGGCGCGCAGGCCAGGCCGTGGGCCGGCTCCTTCCGCTGCGGCGCGCGCGTGCTGTTTTTGGGCCGAGGTCACAGCCGCGAGCGGAGTGCAGGCCAGGCCGCGGGCTCTGCTGCAGCTAATTTTTGTTTTCTCAGAGAATAGAAAAAATTCCAAAAAGAAAAGTTTATGTATTTTATAAAGTAAAAGTTTATGTAGAAATTAAAAAGTTCATAATTTTTTATTCTGTCAAAGAAAAAGTTTCTATAAAGAGTAAAAGTTCATGAATTTTTATTCATGATTTTCCGCTGCGTAAATAGTTAATAGTGCTCTTTTACAAAGAAAATAAAAGTTTAAAAAGAATTAAGTTTTTTAAGAGCATGTTAAAGTGAATATTTTAATGAATATGATTATGTTATTTGTATGACCAACGTTGTTAATAACATGATCATGTTTTATTATTGAAATTTAAAGGTGCTCTTTTAAAAGTGAATCGAACTAAAGTAAGATATTAAATTGTTGCTTCTCTAATGCATTTTTGAACCAACCGGTTAAAATTGCTTAGAGAGTAAAAGAGTACATAATTGTTTTTGAATAGAATATTGTAAAGCTTCCGTTGCAAAGTAAAAGTTTTATCCTCCAATTAAATTAGAACCAACGGGAAAATTTAATTGGAAGAAATGTTCTTAGCAATGTTTTTCCCCTGTGGGTGAAATAAGATGCAGATAGTTTCCACTATGACAAAAGAAAGATATTTGTTTTAAAGTTAAAATGTGGTATTGTTATTTTTTGACCAACGTTGATGATAACAATGCTATAATTCTATGAGTCTTATGTTCAAAGTTTAAATCTCTGATAAGTTTTGTATCAAAGTGGTCAATTTTCAGAGAACGGATAAAGATCAAGAAATGCTCTTGAACTAGAGAAATGTATATTTCTTGTTCCCGCTGTAAGGTGAAGATTAATTCTTAGCAAAGTTGTTTAATAGAAATACTATCATCACATTGTTTATAAGTTATATGCATTATTTCCATTTCCGCCCAACGGTGATATGGAATTAATGTATAAGGATGATGTTTATTCTAATTCTGCCACAATGGTGATTTAGAATATAAAAGAAAGTTTCAAAAGTTTAATGTGCATTTCTTTTAACCAGACCAACGTAGGGTTATTTTTTATGCCCATCATTGTTGATTATTGGCTAAGTTTTCTCAGACTAAAAGTTTTGCATGCTTTCATTCGTGAAAGCGAATGGCTGGGTACTTGTGACCCAAAAGATGACCAAGAAAAGTCATAACGTGAGGGAGTATGTTCTCTCTAAAGAATGGCATAAAAAGAAAAGAGATAGATCATTCAGAGTCTTGGTTGATGAATGTCTTTCATGTACTCTCTATGAAGAAGTTTTTTCAGTCAACATGATTTGAGATGAAAAAAGTAACATGCGTGTTTAATTTGACCAACGTCGGATCAAGCATGTGTGTCAAAGAGCATTCATATTTATTCCTAAATTTGATGATTGAATATGCAGTCAAAAGAGCCAATTCTGGCATTTATGTTCCCTTACAGGGAATTACCTGCATGGCGGGAAAAGATGATTATGATAAAACCTGCATGGCGGAAAAAGTCTGGGAAAATACCTGCGTAACGGGGTAAAGCTGACATAATATTATGTCCAAAATCCCGTATGGCGGGAGAAATTTTGGCAAGAGAAAAATATGATAACTCATGTGCTTTTAATGTATCCCACTCTGAGAGAAAAGAATGGAGTAGCTGAAAGGCGCAACCGTACACTTATGGATATGGTGCGCAGCATGATGAGTTATTCCAACTTGCCATTGGGATTATGGATGGAGGCGCTTAAAACCACCATTCACATTCTCGATAGAGTACCAAGCAAGTCGGTGCCCAAAACACTGTACGAGCTATGGACAGGACGGGTGCCCTCCCTACAACACTTCAAGGTGTGGGGGTGCCCTGCTGAGGCCAAAATGTTTAATCCAAACATTGCAAAGTTAGATACCAAAACAGTAAGTTGCCACTTCATTGGCTATCCAGACAGATCAAAAGGATTTCGTTTCTACTGCCCTGACAGATATACAAAGTTTGTAGAAACGAGACATGCAGTCTTCTTAGAGGACGAAATGATGAGGGGGAGCTTGGTAGCTCGGAAAATTGATCTTGAGGAGAAGAGGGTGCATGCACCTAATCCGATGATTCAGGAGCCATTTTTCTCACTACCAGTTGCAACTCCACTCATGACAGCTATGGGGGAAGACCCGGAACCTGTCCGTCAGGAGCCGACTGAACCCGTTGTTGAGCATGAAAGGGAGGTGCAACAGCAAATTTTAGAAGAAGTGCCAGAAGTTGAGGCACAAAATGTGCCAGAAACTGAGGCCCTTAGAAGGTCTACAAGACCAAGAAAGTCAGCTATTTCTACTGACTTTAAAGTTTATAACACAGAAATGGTTCATATGGAAAAAGATCCCACCTCATATGAAGAAGCCATGAGAAGCCCTCATTCATCGAACTGGATGAAGGCAATGGAAGACGAGATGAAATCAATGAGTTCCAAAGATGTTTGGGACTTAGAGGAAATTCCCAAAGGAGCCAAAACAGTAGGCTGTAAATGGGTCTATAAAATTAAGTATGACTCTAAAGGGAATATAGAAAAGTATAAAGCACGACTCGTGGCAAAAGGATTTACACAAAGAGAAGGGATAGATTACAATGAGACATTTTCTCCAGTCTCATGTAAGGATTCCTTCAGAATCATAATGACATAAGTTGCTCATTTTAATTTAGAGTTACATCAAATGGATGTTAAGACGACATTTCTGAATGGTGATTTAAAAGAAAAGGTCTACATGAAACAACCCAAGGGTTTTATCATGGAAGGCAAGGAAAATATGGGATGCCGCCTGAAGAAATCCATTTATGGATTAAGACAAGCCTCTCGGCAGTGGTATCTAAAGTTTAATCAAACGATTAAAAGTTTTGGATTTAAAGAAAATATTGAGGATAATTGCATTTATGCAATGTTTAAAAATGGGAAATATATTTTCCTAATCTTGTATGTGGATGATATCCTGCTTGCTAGTAGTGATGTTAGTCTACTACAAGAAACAAAGAAATACTTATCCTCAAATTTTGACATAACAGATCTTGGTGAAGCATCATATGTTTTGGGCATAGAAATTCACCGAGATAGGAACAATGGAGTCTTAGGACTATCTCAGAAAGCATATTTAGAAAAGATTCTTAAAAAGTATAATATGCATGCGAGTAAAGCCACACCTGCTCCAATAGTCAAGGGCGATAGTTTTGGGAAATTCCAATGTCCCAAGAACCAGTATGAGATCGATCAAATGAAAGCAGTACCATATGCTTCGACAGTTGGCAGCTTACAGTATGCACAAGTGTGCACTCGCCCTGACTTAGCTATTATCACCGGGGTACTCGGTAGATATCAAGAGAATCCAGGCCTAGAGCACTGGAAGATGGTAAAGAAAGCATTGCGTTATGCGCAAGGCACGAAGGACTACATGCTAATATACAGGAGAAGTGATTCCCTAGAGATAAAAGGGTATTCAGACGCAGATTTTGCGGGGGACAGAGATGATAGAAAATCCACGTCAGGATACATATTCACCCTCGCCGGGGGAGCTATTTCGTGGAAAAGCTCCAAACAGTCGATAGTTGCATCATCCACGATGTATGCAGAATTCATAGCATGCTTCGAAGCCACGGGGCAGGCGATATGGCTAAAGAAATTTATACCCGACTTGAAAGTGGTAGATTGTATTCACAAACCACTAAAGATGTACTACGACAACCAGCCCGCGGTATTTTACGCTCACAACAACAAGTCGAGTAATGCTGCCAAAACAATATAGATAAGGTATTATGTTGTGAAAGATAAAATCCAGGATCAAACTATAAGTCTCGAGCATATAAGGACAAAGGATATGCTTGCGGATCCGCTAACGAAAGGCTTACCACCCAATGTGTTCAAGGAACACTTAGCCGGCATGGGTTTAAGGGAAAGCCTTATGATTCCTGGATAGGCCCAAAAGGAACAAAATTTGTTTCTGAACATAAAGTATGTTGTAGCTGTATTATTCTAATGGCAATTAAGCCGTGACGATGAAACATGCTCTATGTACCAATATACCAATATGTGATTGAAACAGATAAACTAGAAAGTATAAAGTTAAAAGTAAAGTTGAGATCAAGGGGGAGAATGTTAGGTTGATCTCTCTCCCGTTCGAGCCCAACGGGTCGAACGGGCCCCTGACTCGCGCCCTGATCGGGGGCGCCCAACCAAACCATGGTTGGTGGGCCCCTGTGACCCGCGCTATATAAACAGAGGTGGGGGCCGGGGCGCTATTCACGAGGTTAATCGCTGCCACAAACCCCACCAACAATCCCTACCGATCTAGGGTTAGCGCGGTGCTCACGGGAAGCTCCACCACCTCGCCCACTCTCCGCCATCGCCGTGCGCCCCAGCACCACGATGGCCTCCGGCTCGAGTTCATCCACTGCCGGACAAGGTAGGTTCACCGGATCTACTAGCCTACTCCGATCCAAAGGTCTATCAGTAATCGCTCTGTCCTGTGCACGCGCCGTCAGTCTAATGTGGTTATAATGTGTTGTGTTATCAGTTGTTCCTTTGGACACAACAAGTACAAGCATAGCACATCCATCACTTATGGTTTGCATATGCATAGGAGATCGATGCATGTTGACGATCAACGTTTTGCTTAAACGCTCATCTATCTCTCTGTGATGTGATTCAGATAATTACTACTTTCTCCGTCTCAAAATAAATAAGCATCTCAAACAACACATTAGTCGGTCCTTTCATAATCCATTATTTGTTTGGGAGCAACAAGTACAAGCTAGCACATCCGCGGCCGATTGTTCGCATATGCTTGGTAAAACCATTCAATATATTCTAATGCACATTCCATAAAAAAAATGTACGAAAGAAATAGAATCAAGATCGGAGTAGATTGTTACAATTATCTTCTTTAAGCATTCATGAACATATATAGATTACAAGTCATTTAAAACACACCCTACACCCTGGTATTCCTTCAAAAAAAAAATTCCTTCAAAAAAAAACACCCCGTATATATTCCCTCTCTGCAGAGTTAATTCTTTTCAGATATATCTCCCGTCCAGCATGGTGTGTATGGGAAAACACTTCCTACACTCTGTACAGGAACTGGCCCAAGTCTTGTACTTTCAATCTACTGAAATCATAAGCAACTACCCTCGCTTGTGTCCGTAGGAAGACAATCTCTTTGTATGGATGAAATCCAAGGAAATAAAGCACTCCCAAATTCATATCGTCAGATTCAACCTTATCTTCAGCCGCAAGGATAATACCATTGTCGAAGCCCCATTCATAGTTATCTTGCACTGGTGCTTCCTTAACATCTTCATCACAATCACCTTTCTGTAAGATCCACGGTCCTTGGTTTTCATCACGAGAAAACCAAGAAAATTTTGCCACCGCTGCCGCAAAGTTGATGTCATTCTTTAGCACCCACTCCCATTTACCACATGATTCAGTAAGCAGCCAAATCTGAAGTCCCCCCAGATATCATTATAAATCAAAGTGCAGTACACCCCCTTCTTTGATTTCCCTAGATGAAGATTGGTAGAATCTTCCATTTTACTTCCTGTTGGCGATTTAATCACTTCATACGAACCGTCTGATAAGGTTATGCTGCAAACATATCAGATGGATGAAGATAAGATGCCTGTTAAGAGATACTAGTACTTGTGCTCCATGATAATATTTGATTTTTAGAAAGTCAAGCGTGTCTATATATGTTTATAAAACTTATAGAAGAAAATATCATCATTCAAAATCCAAAATTAAGTATCATCAGATTCATCACAAAGTGTATATTTTATATTTTATTTATTAAATGATTTAGACATATCTAGTTTATATTCTTCAAACTTGGTCAAACGTAAACATGTTTGAATATTTATCTAGACTAAATATGCACTAGCTACGTTGTGAAACAGAGAGACTAGTCCGGTGAGATGAGTTTCATCTTCTTAAAAAAAAATAACATGATTAAAGTGATGACCAGGGCACGGATGCATACCGTAAAATGGAGTCATTTTCACAATGCACATAGATGGCTCCTTTCCAGTAGACGGCGTAACAGTGTTCATAATCCCTATATGGCTCCATGTCAGCGATGGTCCCTGCAGCCTCTCCTCTCCGGGCCAACGACCTCTCCTCCCATCTCCATGTCATTGAAGAGAAGACTTGTATTGCGTAGGCGGAGGGCGGCCACTCGGATTCCTCCGTGAATATTGTTGTTGCGCAATCAAGAAGACCGTAGGGGACGCAAGGAATATGGAGCACATCGTAGTGCGGCGATACGGTGGGGTCATAAACAAGGCACACGTCGTTGCCGAAGTCCTCCATCCCGGTGCACCGAGGCGGGGGCGGAGGCAGACGCACCCATTGCCGAGTCGCCGGGTTGACCACGAGGTGGTTCCAAAGCAAGAGAAGCCCGTTGCAGTGATTCTGGATAAATGAGCCCTCGTCGTTCTCGACATAACCAAGGCTTGCGTCGCCGATCCTGTGCTTTGTGAATGGGTTTGCAAAGAGCTTTGGGGGGTCCGGGCAGAGCTCCTCCATGAAGAAGATCCCGTGAAGCGTGAGCGGGAAGAGGTCCGTCCGCAGCAGGCGGTACTCGTCGATGACGGCGCACCAGGCTTTGCAGACGCAGCGGGACGCGGCGAGGCTGCGCGGCGCGAGACAGCCGAGGACGCAAGCGAGGATGTCGTCAGGCAGCAGCTGCGCCGGCACTAGGGCCATGGATTGATCAGTGTGTATACCTTCCTTGTGAAACAGAGACGGATGATGATGGAAAATAATTTTATATTATGGGACTTATTATTATTATTATTATTATTAGTATTATTATGGGACTTAGGGAGTATAGGGAGTATGTAATATATGTCGATGGTGGGATAGCTCTTGCATATCTTTACCTAATAATAAAGCAAATTGAGTTTCTTTCGTTCGTCATGGCATTTTTTTAAAAAGTCTCTCTATTTCAGAGAATTCAACCCGCAGTCCTGTTTTAAGTTAAAGCGAATCATTTTTTCATATTTTACATAAAAGTTCCTGTGTTTTCTTGAAATCAACCCGCAGTCCGGATTTAAATCACACCCGAACCGTTATTTTACATTTTTCGAACCCCTGATGTTTTAGGTAATTCATCCGCGGATCAGATTTAAGTCAAACAATGTTTTTTTAAATCATCCATATCTTTTAAACCGTAACTCCAATTTGAACATGTTATATATGACATTTGATTAGAAAAATATGTAGAATATAAATATGAGATTATTTTTACCTGTTATGTATTTTTAAATATTACTTTGGAATATATTTAAGTCAAACAAATGATTTTCTAAATTATCCGTATCTTTTTTACCGCAACTTCGATTTTAACATATTATATATGAAATTTTATTAGAAAAATGTATGGAATCTAAATATGATGTTAATTTTACCTGTTAAATATTTTTCGTACCGGAAGCAAACTTATAATTTATAGCGCAAGATCCGTTTTTTTCGTACCGGCGGCGATCCGGATTGCAAATAAACACCCCACTAACCATATAGGGAAAAGAAAACAATGATAACTACACACGCATACCTCTGAAAAATGTCGCAGGGGAAAACAACAGATTTCTCATCGCAAGAGTGAGAGAAAGCGAGGGGAGAGGGAGGGGAGAGGGAGGGGAGAGAGAGAGGGAGAGGGAGGAGAGAGAGGGAGAGAGAGACACCTTAGGATTAACCATATTCAAACACGTTTTTGTTTTTTTATGTGAATACCGAGGCCATCGCCGGCGAGGGTGAGAAGGAGGATAAGCGGCAACACAAATATGATGCCTTGCAAAAATAAAGGAGATGGACCTATTGTGGTCTTGAGTGATGGTTGTTGGGTTAAGAGCGTGTGTTATATTTTCTCTCCCGTTGCAACGCACGGGCTCTTTTGCTAGTATATATTCCAGGGGGCCGTGGCTAATGCGCGTATCCGCGTCCCAGCCGGCGCACGCGATTCCGACCGTGACCCGGAAACGACAAAGCCATAGCTGGATTCTGATCGATCCTTGCCCTGGTCTATTTCCTTTATGCGTTGGGGTGGCTGTCCTACATGAAGTGCTCCACGAAATTAATAACACTAAGGAAGAGGTGCTTGTCATTGCCGGTTGCCTGTCACCACCGGGATTTCCCTCGCCGCTCTCGGTTCCCCATACCGAGCAGTGCTCAAGGCGCAGCCCCGGCCTCCCACCCGAACTGATCTCCTCCCCCGCGTCCCCCGCGACGCCTCTCCCGACGGCGGCGGGGAACCCTAGCCGCGTCGCCGCGGCCCCCTCCCCACCTCGTCCCACCTCCTCGCCGCCGCCTGAGGCAGCCGCCGGGCAAGCCTGGGGCGCCAAGGATGGTGGCGGCGGGGCCTCGGTTGCCCTACTTCTGCGTGGGAAACCCCGGATCTGGAGCGGCGGCTCCATTGGCAAGGCACAGCCGGCTAGCAGCCGTGCGGGCGGTGGATCTGGTGTCCCGGCCGCGCGGGCGGCGGGATACGGTGGTCGTTGGCGGTCGGCGGCAGCTTCTGCGGCGGCCGGTGCACGCAATCTGGCACGCCAGGGATTTCGGCGTGCGGGCTAGCCTGGTCGGGTCGCGCTTCCTCTTGGTCGCCGGTTCTGTACAGGAGGCGCTGCTGGTGGCGGAGATCTAGTTAGGGCGAAATCCCTGGCCGGCCATGACCGGCCGCGCCGACGGCGACGCCTCAGGGTGCCGTTCCCCTCCTTGGAGGCGTCGGTATGGACTGATCTCCTCACTTTACCTTCCCCTAGGTCTCCCGGGTGAAAGCCCTAACTTTGTTGGGGGGCGGCGGCGCTCACGGCGCCGTTGCCTTCTTGAAGGAGCCGCTTTGGGAACCTTGGGGTTGGGTGGCGCTTGTGGGTGGTGGGCGACGGCGGCGGTGCATCCCTATCCTAGCATGGATTTATGTCCGTTGCTTGGAGATGGACTCGCGTAGGTGGAGGTCGTTGGCTGGCGTCGTGGTGGCGTCAATGGCGGAGGACCTGCCAAAGCTCGCGTAGGTGGAGGTCGTCGTTTGGCGTCGTGATGGCGTCGATGGCGGAGGACCTGCCAAGGTTGTCACCTCAATCTGCTCTGAAGATGGCGGAGGACCTGCCAAGGTTGTCATCACAAATCTCCTTCGGCTTCTTGATCTTATCAACGTACCCATGTTTCTGTTTGAGAAAATCTGCAATAATATACTCAAGTTTTTTTTCTCTTGCTTCAGCTGGTCCCTTTCTCTCATCACTTGGTCTCTCTCTAGAACCACCCGGCCCCGGTCTTTCTCAGCCTTTGCCCTCAGGACCTGATGTAGATTGGCACAACCATGGTCAACCATCTTATTCTTCTCTAGCTCCTCTTTGAGATCGCTAAGTGACAATCTTGCATTGCCCAACTGTGTGAGAGCATCCTCCTTATCAGCCACCATTTTAGCAAAGTCCATTTTGAAAAATCTCAGCTCTTCCTCCGTCCTCCTCTTTTCTCCAATTAACTTGAAATTTTCTTCAGCATTTTTAACATTCCGTCTCAGCTTCTCGTCATACATGCTCCACGTGAAGGAAATATGCCCTAGAGGCAATAAGAAAGTATTATTTATTTCCTTATATTATGATAAATGTTTATTATTCATGCTAGAATTGTATTAACCGGAAACATAATACATGTGTGAATACATAGACAAACAGAGTGTCACTAGTATGCCTCTACTTGACTAGCTCGTTAATCAAAGATGGTTATGTTTCCTAGCCATAGACATGAGTTGTCATTTGATTAACGAGATCACCTCATTAGGAGAATGACGTGATTGACTTGACCCATTCCGTTAGCTTAGCACCCGATCGTTTAGTATGTTGCTATTGCTTTCTTCATGACTTATACATGTTCCTATGACTATGAGATTATGCAACTCCCGTTTGCCGGAGGAACACTTTGTGTGCTACCAAACGTCACAACGTAAATGGGTGATTATAAAGGTGCTCTACAGGTGTCTTCAAAGGTACTTGTTGGGTTGGCGTATTTCGAGATTAGGATTTGTCACTCCGATTGTCGGAGAGGTATCTCTGGGCCCACTCGGTAATGCACATCACTATAAGCCTTGCAAGCATTGTGACTAATAAGTTAGTTGCGGGATGATGTGTTACGGAACGAGTAAAGAGACTTGCCGGTAACGAGATTGAACTAGGTATCGAGATACCGACGATCGAATCTCGGGCAAGTAACATACTGATGACAAAGGGAACAACGTATGTTGTTATGCGGTCTCACCGATAAAGATCTTCGTAGAATATGTGGGAGCCAATATGGGCATCCAGGTCCCGCTATTGGTTATTGACTGGAGACATGTCTCGGTCATGTCTACATAGTTCTCGAACCCGTAGGGTCCGCACGCTTAAAGTTACGATGACAGTTTTATTATGAGTTTATGTATGTTGATGCACCGAAGGAGTTCGGAGTCCCGGATGAGATCGGGGACATGACGAGGAGTCTCGAAATGGTCGAGACGTAAAGATCGATATATTGGACGACTATATTCGGACTTCGGAAAGGTTCCGAGTGATTCGGGTATTTTTCGGAGTACCGGAGAGTTACGGGAATACGTATTGGGCCTTATTGGGCCATACGGGAAAGAAGAAAAAGGGCCTCAAGGGTGGCCGCACCCCTCCCCTTGGTCTGGTCCGAATTGGACTAGGGAAGGGGGCGCCCCCTTCCTTCATTCTCTTTTTCCCTTCCTCTTTTCCTATTCCATATGGGAGGTGGAATCCTACTAGGACTAGGGAGTCCTAGTAGGACTCCACACTTGGTGCGCCCCCTCCTAGAGCCGGCCTCCTCCTCCCTTGCTCCTTTATATACGGGGGCAGGGGGGCACCCCAGACACACAACAACTGATCCTTGAGATCTCTTAGCCGTGTGCGGTGCCCCCCTCCACCATATTACACCTCGATAATACCGTTGCGGAGCTTAGGCGAAGCCCTGCGCCGGTGGAACATCATTATCGTCACCACGCCGTCGTGCTGACGAAACTCTCCCTCAACACTCGGCTGGATCGGAGTTCGAGGGACGTCATCGAGCTGAACGTGTGTAGAACTCGGAGGTGCCGTGCGTTCGGTACTTGATCGATCGGATCGTGAAGACGTACGACTACATCAACCGCGTTGTGATAACGCTTCCGCTGTCGGTCTACGAGGATACGTGGACAACACTCTCCCCTCTCGTTACTATGCATCACCATGATCTTGCGTGTGCGTAGGAAATTTTTTGAAATTACTACGTTCCCCAACAATGGTATCAGAGCCAGGTTTTATGCGTTGATGCTATGCACGAGTAGAACACAAGTGAGTTGTGGGCGATATAAGTCATACTGCTTACCAGCATGTCATACTTTGGTTCAGCGGTATTATGAGATGAAGCGGCCCGGACCGACATTACGCGTACGCTTACGCGAGACTGGTTTCACCGTTCGGAGCACTCGTTGCTTAAAGGTGACTGGCGGGTGTCTGTCTCTCTCACTTTAGTTGAACCGAGTGTGGCTACGCCCGGTCCTTGCGAAGGTTAAAACAGCACCAACTTGACAAACTATCGTTGTGGTTTTGATGCGTAGGTAAGAACGGTTCTTGCTAAGCCCGTAGCAGCCACGTAAAACTTGCAACAACAAAGTAGAGGACGTCTAACTTGTTTTTGCAGGGCATGTTGTGATGTGGTATGGTCAAGACATGATGTGATATAATGTGTTGTATGAGATGATCATGTTTTGTAACTGAGTTATCGGCAACTGGCAGGAGCCATATGGTTGTCGCTTTATTGTATGAGATGCAATCGCCATGTAATAGTTTTACTTTATCACTAAGCGGTAGCGATAGTCGTAAAAGCAATAAGTTGGCGAGACGACAACGATGCTACGATGGAGATCAAGGTGTCGCGCCGGTGACGATGGTGATCATGACGGTGCTTCGAAGATGGAGATCACAAGCACGGTGCTTCGAAGATGGAGATCACAAGCACAAGATGATGATGGCCATATCATATCACTTATATTGATTGCATGTGATGTTAATCCTTTATGCATCTTATCTTGCTTTGATTGACGGTAGCATTATAAGATGATCTCTCACTAAAATTTCAAGATAAAAGTGTTCTCCCTGAGTATGCACCGTTGCAAAAGTTCTTCGTGCTGAGACACCACGTGTTAATCGGGTGTGATAGGCTCTACGTTCAAATACAACGGGTGCAAAACAGTTGCACACGCGGAATACTCAGGTTAAACTTGACGAGCCTAGCATATACAGATATGGCCTCGGAACACAGAGACCGAAAGGTCGAGCGTGAATCATATAGTAGATATGATCAACATAGTGATGTTCACCATTGAAACTACTCCATCTCACGTGTTAATCGGACATGGTTTAGTTGCTTTGGATCACGTAATCACTTAGATGATTAGAGAGATGTCTATCTAAGTGGGAGTTCTTAAGTAATATGATTAATTGAACTTAAATTTATCATGAACTTAGTACCTGATAGTATCTTGCTTGTCTATGTTAATTGTAGATAAATGGCCCGTGCCATTGTTCCGTTGAATTTTAATGCGTTCCTTGAGAAAGCAAAGTTGAAAGATGATGGTAGCAATTACACGGACTGGGTCCGTAACTTGAGGATTATCCTCATTGCTGCACAGAAAAATTACGTCCTGGAAGCACCGCTAGGTGTACCACCTGCACCAGCAACTGCAGACATTGTGAATGCCTGGCAGTCACGTGTTGATGACTACTCGATAGTTCAGTGTGCCATGTTTACGGCTTAGAACCAGGTCTTCAACGACGTTTTGAACGTCATGGAGCATATGAGATGTTCCACGAGTTGAAGTTAATATTTCAAGCAAATGCCCGGATTGAGAGATATGAAGTCTCCAATAAGTTCTATAGCTGCAAGATGGAAGAGAATAGTTCTGTCAGTGAGCATATACTCAAAATGTCTGGGTATAACAATCACTTGATTCAACTGGGAGTTAATCTTCCGGATGATAGCGTCATTGACAGAATTCTTCAATCACTGCCACCAAGCTACAAGAGCTTCGTGATGAACTATAATATGCAAGGGATGAGTAAGACAATTCCCGAGCTCTTCGCAATGCTAAAGGCTGCGGAGGTAGAAATCAAAAAGGAGCATCAAGTGTTGATGGTCAGTAAAACCACTAGTTTCAAGAAAAAGGGCAAAGGGAAGAAGAAAGGAAACTTCAAGAAGAACAGCAAGCAAGTTGCTGTTCAGGAGAAGAAATCCAAGTCTGGACCTAAGCCTGAAACTGAGTGTTTCTACTGTAAGCAGACTGGCCACTGGAAGCGGAACTGCCCCAAGTTTTTGGCGGAAAAGAAGGATGGCAAGGTTAACAAAGGTATATGTGATATACATGTTATCGATGTGTACCTTACCAATGCTCGTAGTAGCACCTGGGTATTTGATACTGGTTCTATTGCTAATATTTGCAACTCGAAACAGGGGCTACGGATTGAGCGGAGATTGGCTAAGGACGAGGTGACGATGCGCGTGGGAAATGGTTCCAAAGTCAATGTGATCGCCGTCGGCACGCTACCTCTACATCTACCTTCGGGATTAATATTAGACCTAAATAATTGTTATTTGGTGACAGCGTTGAGCATGAACATTATATCTGGATCTTGTTTAATGCGAGACGGTTATTCATTTAAATCAGAGAATAATGGTTGTTCTATTTATATGAATAATATCTTTTATGGTCATGCACCCTTGAAGAGTGGTCTATTTTTAATGAATCTCGATAGTAGTGATACACATATTCATAATGTTGAAGCCAAAAAATGCAGAGTTAATAATGACAGTGCAACTTATTTGTGGCACTGCCGTTTGGGTCATATCGGTGTAAAGCGCATGAAGAAACTCCATACTGATGGAATTTTGGAATCACTTGGTACTTGCGAACCGTGCCTCATGGGCAAGATGACCAAAACACCGTTCTCCGGTACTATGGAGAGAGCAACAGATTTGTTGGAAATTATACATACAGATGTATGTGATCCGATGAATATTGAGGCTCGTGGGGATATCGTTATTTTCTCACCTTCACAGATGATTTAAGAAGATATGGGTATATCTACTTAATGAAACATAAGTCTGAAACATTTGAAAAATTCAAAGAATTTCAGAGTGAAGTTGAAAATCATCGTAACAAGAAAATAAAGTTTCTACGATCAGATCGTGGAGGAGAATATTTGAGTTACGAGTTTGGTCTACATTTGAAACAATGCGGAATAGTTTCGCAACTCACGCCACCCGGAACACCACAGCATAATGGTGTGTCCGAACATCGTAATCGCACTTTACTAGATATGGTGCGATCTATGATGTCTCTTATTGATTTACCGCTATCGTTTTGGGGTTATGCTTTAGAGACGGCTGCATTCATGTTAAATAGGGCACCATCAAAATCCGTTGAGACGACGCCTTATGAACTATGGTTTGGCAAGAAACCAAAGTTGTCTTATCTTAAAGTTTGGGGTTGCGATGCTTATGTGAAGAAACTTCAACCTGATAAGCTCGAACCCAAATCGGAGAAATGTGTCTTCATAGGATACCCAAAAGAGACTGCTGGGTATACCTTCTATCACAGATCCGAAGGCAAGATATTCGTTGCTAGGAATGGATCCTTTCTAGAGAAGGAGTTTCTCTCGAAAGATGTGAGTGGGAGGAAAGTAGAACTTGATGAGGTAACTGTACCTGCTCCATTATTGGAAAGTAGATCATCACAGAAATCAGTTTCTGCGACACCTACACCAAATAGTGAGGAAGTTAATGATAATGATCATGAAACTTCAGATCAAGTTATTACTGAACTTCGTAGGTCAACTAGATCAAGAACCGCACCAGAGTGGTATGGTAATCCTGTTCTGGAGGTCATGTTACTAGACCATGGCGAACCTACGAACTATGAAGAAGCGATGGTGAGCCCAGATTCCGCAAAATGGCTTGAAGCCATGAAATCCGAGATGGGATCCATGTATGAGAACAAAGTATGGACTTTGGTTGACTTGCCCGATGGTCGGCAAGCCATTGAAAACAAATGGATCTTCAAGAAGAAGACTGACGCTGATGGTAATGTTACTGTCTATAAAGCTCGACTTGTTGCAAAAGGTTTTCGACAAGTTCAAGGGATTGACTACGATGAGACCTTCTCACCCGTAGCGATGCTTAAGTCTGTCTGAATCATGTTAGCAGTTGCCGCATTTTATGATTATGAAATTTGGCAAATGGATGTCAAAACTGCATTCCTGAATGGATTTCTGGAAGAAGAGTTGTATATGATGCAACCGGAAGGTTTTGTCGATCCAAAAGGAGCTAACAAAGTGTGCAAGCTCCAGCGATCCATTTATGGACTGGTGCAAGCCTCTCGGAGTTGGAATAAACGCTTTGATAGTGTGATCAAAGCATTTGGTTTTATACAGACTTTTGGAGAAGCCTGTATTTACAAGAAAGTGAGTGGGAGCTCGATAGCATTTCTGATATTATATGTGGATGACATATTACTAATTGGAAATGATATAGAATTTCTGGATAGCATAAAGGGATACTTGAATAAGAGTTTTTCAATGAAAGACCTCGGTGAAGCTGCATATATATTAGGCATTAAGATCTATAGAGATAGATCAAGACGCTTAATTGGACTTTCACAAAGCACATACCTTGACAAAGTTTTGAAGAAGTTCAAAATGGATCAAGCAAAGAAAGGGTTCTTGCCTGTACTACAAGGTGTGAGATTGAGTAAGACTCAATGCCCGACCACTGCAGAAGATAGAGAGAAAATGAAAGATGTTCCCTATGCTTCAGCCATAGGCTCTATCATGTATGCAATGCTGTGTACTAGACCTGATGTGTCCCTTGCTATAAGTTTAGCAGGGAGGTACCAAAGTAATCCAGGAGTGGATCACTGGACAGCGGTCAAGAACATCCTGAAATACCTGAAAAGGACTAAGGATATGTTTCTCGTATATGGAGGTGACAAAGAGCTCATCGTAAATGGTTACGTTGATGCAAGCTTTGACACTGATCCGGACGATTCTAAATCGCAAACCGGATACGTATTTACATTGAACGGTGGAGCTGTCAGTTGGTGCAGTTCTAAACAAAGCGTCGTGGCAGGATCTACATGTGAAGCGGAGTACATAGCTGCTTCGGAAGCAGCAAATGAAGGAGTCTGGATGAGGGAGTTCATATCCGATCTAGGTGTCATACCTAGTGCATCGGGTCCTATGAAAATCTTTTGTGACAATACTGGTGCAATTGCCTTGGCAAAGGAATCCAGATTTCACAAGAGAACCAAGCACATCAAAAGACGCTTCAATTCCATCCGGGATTTAGTCCAGGTGGGAGACATAGAAATTTGCAAGATACATACGGATCTGAATGTTGCAGACCCGTTGACTAAGCCTCTTCCACGAGCAAAACATGATCAGCACCAAGGCTCCATGGGTGTAAGAATCATTACTGTGTAAACTAGATTATTGACTCTAGTGCAAGTGGGAGACTGAAGGAAATATGCCCTAGAGGCAATAATAAAGTATTATTTATTTCCTTATATCATGATAAATGTTTATTATTCATGCTAGAATTGTATTAACCGGAAACATAATACATGTATGAATACATAGACAAACAGAGTGTCACTAGTATGCCTCTACTTGATTAGCTCGTTAATCAAAGATGGTTATGTTTCCTAGCCATAGACATGAGTTGTCATTTGATTAACGAGATCACCTCATTAGGAGAATGACGTGATTGACTTGACCCATTCCGTTAGCTTAGCACCCGATCGTTTAGTATGTTGCTATTGCTTTCTTCATGACTTATACATGTTCCTATGACTATGAGATTATGCAACTCCCGTTTACCGGAGGAACACTTTGTGTGCAACCAAACGTCACAACGTAAATGGGTGATTATAAAGGTGCTCTACAGGTGTCTCCAAAGCTACTTGTTGGGTTGGCGTATTTCGAGATTAGGATTTGTCACTCCGATTGTCGGAGAGGTATCTCTGGGCCCACTCGGTAATGCACATCACTATAAGCCTTGCAAGCATTGTGACTAATAAGTTAGTTGCGGGATGATGTGTTACGGAACGAGTAAAGAGACTTGCCGGTAACGAGATTGAACTAGGTATCGAGATACCGACGATCGAATCTCGGGCAAGTAACATAGTGATGACAAAGGGAACAGCGTATGTTGTTATGCGGTCTGACCGATAAAGATCTTCGTAGAATATGTGGGAGCCAATATGGGCATCCAGGTCCCGCTATTGGTTATTGGCCGGAGACGTGTCTCGGTCATGTCTACATAGTTCTCGAACCCGTAGGGTCCGCACGCTTAAAGTTACGATGACAGTTTTATTATGAGTTTATGTATGTTGATGTACCGAAGGAGTTCGGAGTCCCGGATGAGATCGGGGACATGACGAGGAGTCTCGAAATGGTCGAGACGTAAAGATCGATATATTGGATGACTATATTCGGACTTCGGAAAGGTTCCGAGTGATTCGGGTATTTTTCGGAGTACCGGAGAGTTACGGGAATACGTATTGGGCCTTATTGGGCCATACGGGAAAGAAGAAAAAGGGCCTCAAGGGTGGCCGCACCCCTCCCCTTGGTCTGGTCCGAATTGGACTAGGGAAGGGGGGCGCCCCCTTCCTTCATTCTCTTTTTCCCTTCCTCTTTTCCTATTCCATATGGGAGGTGGAATCCTACTAGGACTAGGGAGTCCTAGTAGGACTCCACACTTGGTGCGCCCCCTCCTAGGGCCGGCCTCCTCCTCCCTTGCTCCTTTATATACGGGGGCAGGGGGGCACCCCAGACACACAACAATTGATCCTTGAGATCTTTTAGCCGTGTGCGGTGCCCCCCTCCACCATATTACACCTCGATAATACCGTTGCGCAGCTTAGGCGAAGCCCTGCGCCGGTGGAACATCATCATCGTCACCATGCCGTCGTGCTGACGAAACTCTCCCTCAACACTCGGCTGGATCGGAGTTCGAGGGACGTCATCGAGCTGAACGTGTGTAGAACTCGGAGGTGCCGTGCGTTCGGTACTTGATCGGTCAGATCGTGAAGACGTACGACTACATCAACCGCGTTGTGATAACGCTTCCGCTGTCGGTCTACGAGGGTACGTGGACAACACTCTCCCCTCTCGTTGCTATGCATCAACATGATCTTGCGTGTGCGTAGGAATTTTTTTGAAATTACTACGTTCCCCAACACCACGGGTCTCTGAGGCAGAACTTCATAGCCACTGACCACTCCGGGTCTACCCATTCCATATAGTTACGTTTCACTTCTTCCTACAGTATGAAAAAATATGGTCTCAATCATACATGCACAAATGCACTACAATTACATGCAATGCACTACAAATATGGTCTAAATCATATAAACAAAAAATGTAGCATGCAATGATATATCTTTCCCTAATAATAAAGCACAGATTGACTCCGTGGGTTCACCGTCACAATACGCTTCTTCACGTGAATTTACGCTTTCAGTTTGAATTTAAAACATATACTCGAGGTGGTAGTAATTTAGGGAACCTACATGATGGGTTCGTTCGCACGCACGCTAAGCCGACCTGGGCTATGTAGTTTTCGGACGTCGTTTTCTTTTGTTCGTCGTTTGGTTTTAGAGAAGCCCATCCCAACATGTTCGTCCGTCCGACTAGGTAGGCAAAATTTCACGCCCGAGTTTCCCATCTCTTAAATACCTCTCCAACATCAACACATTACCCTGGTAATCGGCCCCTAGCGAAAGGCCATCCGGACACAATGGCGCTAAAGTGGGTCGTCAGGTACACGGCGGGCGCCGACGCATATCGTTGTCGTCCATCCCCGCGATGGCCATCGCCACCTTCTCCGCGAGGGCTGCTCGCACCTGCGCCACGACGCGATCGACGGTGATCGGTGCAACGTCGCCCGCCTCCACGGTGTCGTGATCGTCGCCCAGCCTGCCATCCATGAGCCCCGCCACCCCGACCGCCGTCACGCGCGGCACCTTCGGCGCCAAGTACTTGCCGTTGACGTCCTGGCCCGGTGCTCCAGTAGCCGGCGAGCCAGTGACGGCCTCGAACAGCAGCACGCCGAAGCCGTACAAGTCAGACTTCTTGGACATGATGCCCGTGCGGAGGAAGAAGGGGTCCGCGTAAACTGGCGATCCCATCGCTGACGCGCCCCAGGCGGGCGCGACGGTGGCCGGGAAGGTGCCCTCACAGCCCGACCCCAGGTCGCAGAGCCTCGTACGTCCGTCTTCGTCGAGGAGCACGTACTTGGAGGCCGACACGTCGCCATGCACCATGCAGATGTCATCGTGAGTGTGCTCCAGCGCAACGGCCACGTCGTGGAGGGGCGCCGTGGTTGTGGAGGCGACCGACGCCATAGATAAGCGCTGGGGGTTGCCGATGCCATGGCCGAGCGATGGGGAGAGGCGTCGTGGTGGAACGACCACCATGGATCCCCTCGCCCCAAGTCATGATGCAATTGTTGCTGCTCTTCAAAATATATCCGCTCTATCACATTCAACTCATCTCCATTGCCATGCATAGAAAGGCTTAGATTTTATTTTGGGTCAGTTTACTTCAGATTTTCATTATTTTTCAGCTGGGTTCAGTTTCACATTCATCCAACTCATCTGTGAACACAATGATCAAGTGTTTATCTGGTTGGTGAGGTAACCTGGGCAGTACTGTTTGAGATCGTTGGTGAGGGACTACTATGCGAACTCGGCCTGAGCAAAGATGCCGGCAGGGTGAGATCAAGAGCATGAATTGAATGGTATGGCTCAGTACTATTGGGCTTGGCATTATTTTTCCAGCGAATTGTGTGTTTCTCTGAGATGAATTAGGTGCACCAAATAGGCGAGATTGTATAGTGCTCATATGCCAGTCAGTCAATTTTCCTTTCTTTAATGAATTAGAGAATATTGCTCATATGTTAATCAGCTGCTCGTCCCTAGCATTGCTGTGGTCTGAACTTCAAAATTTTCATCCACTCAATGTTGATTCAGTCAAATATCTCTAGGAAGAAAAATTATTCCGACAATATTCACTCTACTGTGCTTATCATGGTCCTCTGGAATATATGGAGGCGCGGGAACTACAAGCTCTTCCCTGATGTTTCTGTGGAATTGCACATTACTGCTAGCAAGATTGCTGATGATCTTATGTTGTGGTCCAACAGGTATTCAAATGGAATTAAGAGAGGGCTCTTGATGGATTGGAGCACTATGTTGTATCACCTATCTATGAGATTCTATTTTTTCCTTCCTTTTCTTTTCTATTAATCCCAGTGTATAATTTGTCTTTGTATAGTTCTCAATTTTATGAAGTGGTCCAGGCTGGCTTAAGCAGACTGTAGTCCCTGAAAAAAAGACGGTGGGTGATGCCTCGCCCTCCCTGAACTGAATATCATGTGCTTCTGTACTACTGGAAGAAGGTAAGTAGTCTTTTATGCGATTCATTTTTCCATTTGAATGCACTCCATTCTTAACGGATTAGTTAAAACATCAAACTATCATTCTTTTTGGAGTTCTGATGTGTTATTTTTTCAGCCTAACACATGGAACTTTCTATAGACTTCATGGTTTATGCAAATTAGTTAAGCTAGGATTTTTTTGTGAAGCTGGTGTTAACTTGCTTCGCATAGAAAATTCTAATGCGAGCATGAAGAAGGCCTTAGAAAAGGTGCATGTTGTTGCTGAGGTAGAGGAGGGGGCGGCTGCCGTGGTCGGGGAAGGCGCGCCGAAGGCGGATGCTGGTCGAGATGCACGAGATGTTGGCCGAGAAGAAGCATATTCCGCAGTGGTGGTTGATCCATTGTGCGCCACGCAAACAGCTCGCATGGTTCCTGCACAAGGACGTAGGGTTGGCAAATCCATCAACAAATGGGATTATGCGCTTTGAGTGTATTGTACACTTATTTGCAACCTTCCCTTTTTCTGCTGCTGTTTAGGGATTCTTTCTGATCAAATTCAGTCATCGTTTCAGCCAACAGCCAAGCTATGATCATATGACACTCATTCCCTGCTACAGTGATGGCTAAATATTCTTTACAACATCGCTAGCATCGTCATAAAGATTTCTGGGCCGTTTGCATGCTTATTTTGGTGGAAGAATTTGAAGGAGAGAAACAGTAGGAGTTTCAATGGCAAGGCGAGCGACTTCATCAGATCCTGCAACTTAATAGTCGACGAGCTGCACACTTGGCTGCGAGCCTGAATCAAAAGCTTAGGATGGTTGACACCATAGAGAGCATATCTTAGTTTCTTCTCCCCTGAAACACTTTTCCTACTTATGTAAAGTTTCTCCGCTCGCTGTGCCAATTGTTTGGTACACTCAGTATCTGTCAATGGAAGCAACAGTAGCGAGAAGGCTGCAGTTTTGACTGGCAAGGCAGAGGAATCTGTTTCCAGCAGGAGATGTTGCTATGAGGAAGAGTACATTATGAAGAAAAATACATGTAAAGCTCATCGTAGCAATGAAGTGCATTGAATTTCAGTTTTCATTTTTACCGAGATGGAATTGAGTGTTCAATATAAATAGAATTTCAGTTTAATTATTTGCTTGATTGATCAACATACAAAAATGATTTATTGTTCCATATGAGTCATATTAGCTAGACGTATGCCGCGTGCTGCCTTAGATTATGCAAATTTTCATTGTGATAGATGGTTCAAAGAACCGTTTGAACCTTGGAAGGGATCCGCTTTACATATGGTTTTTGGCAGCCCATGGCCATGAACTATTTTATGACATGTTTTCTGTAGAAAACTATTCTAAGACATGTTGTTTACATTAAGGTCATTGATATCATTTTATAAAGTAGGTAATTCAAAAAATATCCTTGGGAGTGTTCTGTTCTTATAATTATTGCAGCATTTTTTTCTTTAATGTTTCAAATTTCCTGTCCATATCACATATGTCAATGTCTAGCTCATCTTCTCATTAAAATAGTTGAATATGATCTGTTTGGGGTGTAACCAGATCAACATTTAGTTATTATCCAAATATTCCTTCCCTCTCAAACCCTAGCAGCAACGGAAGTCTCACACACTCCCTCCGCCTTCCGCTGCTCAATGCACGGGCACATGCGGATGTGCTCTGCCGTGGCCATCATGCCGCCCATCTTTGTGCCTTGGGTTCGGCGGCGGTGACGTCGACGGCGAGGATGGCCCGTATGAGCGAAGCACATGGGATCCCCCAAAAAAAGATTCACTTCCTCCTTTGGTGTTAAGGTGTCGTTTTTGAGGCACTCCAAACACTAACGCCAAATAAAAGGTTGTGTTTAGATATGTAACTTGACCATCCACATAATGTCGTCTTCATTGACTTGCTTGACCATTGGAAATATTAAGCAACCTTCAATCCATAGCTCTTATAATTTTAGGGTTCACTCGATTTATGAAACTTCCAAATCAAAGAACTACAAATGTAAATGATTTATAAGCCCTCTCTATTTCAATCCTTAGCATTTTTTCATGTGGAATTACCCAAGGCCAAGAATTCTTTAGAATTTTCCATGAAGAAGGATTCAGCCGGGATATTCTTTTATTCCCGTTGTAACACACCGGCATATTTTTGCGTATGGGGACTAAAGTATGATATGTATTTCTTCTAGACCTCGGCATGCACCTACCTGCCTCCAAGGATGTTGTCAAGCCACCGATGGGCGTTTTGATGGACACATTTATTTTCCCCGTTGCAACGCACGAGCCCTTTTGCTAGTATATAATAAAGCACGGATTGAGTCCGTCGGGTTCACCGTCATAATACGCTTTTTTTCGTGATTTTACACTTTCAGTTTGAATGTAAAACATATACACGAGGTGGTACTAATTCGAGGAACCCGCCCAGTAAATCAGGCCCGTTGGCGAACGCAGCGCCCGCTGCGTAGCTTGACTGGGCCTGGCCCAGTAACGCTTGCTCTCGCTGGCTGGCTCCTCCCGCTCGCCCGTTCGCTGCCCCGGTGGCTCACTCGATCGCTGCCCCCCGCCGCTCCCTCGATCCCTGGCTCCCCTCGATTGTCTTTTTTTCTCTATGGCTAAATTGCTACAGTACATACTCATTTTCTTCAAAAAAACCAGTTGGCTAGAGTTAAAAGATAAACCAGTTGGCTATAGTACGTACTCTTGTGCTTAGAAAAAAGTTCATCGATTTTGAAAAAGTTCGTCGAATTTGCCAAAAAGTTCATCGAATTTGAAAAAAAACATTGAATCTGAAACATAGTTCATCAAATTTCAAAAAAGTTCATCAAAATTTTAAAAAAGTTCATCGAATTTGGAAAAAAAGTTTGTCAAATTAAAAAAAAAGTTCAACAAATTTCAAGAAAGTTCATCGAATTTGAAAAAAGTTTGTTGAATTCAAAAAAAGTTCATCAAATTCGAAAAAAAGTTCATCGGATATGGAAAAAGTTCATCAAATCTGAAGGAAAAAAAATCGAATTTGAAAAAAGTTCATCGATTTTGAAGAAAAAAGTTCACGAATTTAAGAAAAAAGTCTATCGAATTTAAAAAAAGTGTTCATTGAATTTGAAAAAAAGTTCATTCGGTTTTGAAAAAGTTCATTCAATTTGATAAAAGTTCATCAATTTCGAAAAAAGTTCAATGGTTTAAAAAAATTCTTTCATTAGCATTAAAGAAAAAAAAACCGAACAAAACCATTCCCAATAAAAAAGAACAAATGATAAAAGAAAAAGGAAAAGAGAGCAAAGAAAAAAGAAATAGAAAAAAGAAAAAGACGTAAGATGAAAAGACGGAAGAAGTTTTTACTGAGCACGGTAGGTGGACGTAGCAAGGTGGTTAGCGTAGAATGTATTAACCAGGAGGTCCGCAGTTCGAAACCTGACGCACGCGCTAGTTTTTGTTTTACAAACAGAAATCAGTAGAACGGGCCGGCCCAGCTACAAAAAGAAGTGTACAGAGGGGTGTGCGCTTAAGGCGCCGAATAGGATTCAGCAAGAATTAGCGTCAAACAGGCCGGCCCATTGCCAGGTCACAAGTCGTACGAGAAAAATGCAACGAAGGAAAAATAGAACCGCTGGTAGGATTCGAACCTGGTACCTTTTGCTGGATAGTTGCGACGGCAGCCACTGCAAATAGCGACTTGGATTGGTACTATAGTACAGCGAAAGTTGAAAGTACTATGGACGACGGCAGGTCCATTTTTTCAATCTTCATTCAAAAAATGATTAATGTTTTCTTGAAGAAATTTAAAACTCGAAAAAGTGTTAAAATGTGAACAATTAATGAAAACATGAACAAAAAAATTATATACGACGACCAATTGTAAAATGTACATTGAATATGTTTCAAATTATTTCAGTGCATATCACAATCTGAACATTGAACAATTTTCGTAATATAATCTGAACAATTTTTAACTACACATTGAACAGTTATGCGCTGAAAAACATCTAAATACCCATTGAACATTCTTGTGATATACACTGAACAATTTCAAATTATGAACAAAATTTGAAAAAGTGAATAAATTTGAAAAATGTGAACACTTTTTGAAATCACAAACAAAATTTGTGATTTCAAAACATTTTTCTTGAAAACAAAGTATAAACATAAAAACGAAAAATGATAAAATGAAGGAAAAGGAAAAAGGAAATAAATAGAAACAAAAGCAGAAAAAAACAGAAGAAGGGAAAAAGGAAACGGGAAAAACCGGCAAAAGAAAAAACCGGTTCAGGGAACCTACTAGAAGGTTCCCAAAACCGGGTATTGGTTCGAAGTGGGCCGGCCCGTGTTGCGTCGTTCGCTCGCTTCGCTTCAGCGAAGCAGCGACGACCGGACGCACACGGGCGTCATATAGGATCTGCCCGCGAGGAGATGCCGATGGCGACGGCGACGGCGACGGTGCAGGCACAGCGAGGACTCGACGCGCGCGAGTGGGACGAGGCAGCGGACCGGCAGGGCATCCTGCGAGAGCGCGACCTCTCCTGTCGCACCCTCTTCCGCGCTGTCTTCTACGACCAACGTGACGAACCCGACCCGGAAGTCCTCCTCGCCGCCGCCTCCAGCGACGGTCCTTCTTGCTATCTTCCTACATCTCCTCCGCCTCCGCCCACGGCGCCCCCCAGGTTTTTGTCAATTTCTAAGGCCCTTGGGGTGCACGGTCTCCAATACCAGAAAATAATGCCATTGCAATTAGCAAACAGGTCAATACTTCATATTTGCATACTTTCACACTGTTTGAAGAAAGCAAGCAGCACACCAGCCTCTTATGTGCATTTTGTCCTCATTCTTCTTGTAGAATGCTTGATTCCTTATGGTTCTGTTGGGTATGATTTTCTCCACTACGCTTCTTTCAAACATGATGGATCTCTTTTCACGGGAGCAGGTGATACACCAGTTCTCTCGTCCTAAAAATAAAGAAGGAAAGAAGGGTTTTCCGGGATTGACAACAAAGAAAAATAGGAAAGTGGGAACCCTTCCGGTAATAAGAAGGAAAGGAGGGAATTCGGGGATTGAAAGCAAAGTGGGAAGCTGTCCCGTAATAACAAGGAAAGAGGGATTCCGGGAAAAAAGTGGGAAGCCAGACGTCCCGTAATAAGAAGAAAGTGTCCTAATAAGGAAGAACGGAGAGAACACAGAAGGAAAGGAGGGATTCCGGGAATTGATAATAAAGATGGAAAGGGAGGGATTTCTGGGATTGACAGAGAAAATAGCCTGGTGATCTTTTGTCATTTGTTTTGTCCCATAATGAGTTGATTGATCTCTAAAAAGATTGTGGGAGCAAAGTAAACGAGCTAAAATCAATCAAAAGTCTCCCCCCTAAAAAAAAATTCATCCTCTGCCACCAGCTATAATCCCACGAACGAAGTTTTGCCCCGTCCATAACACGAGAGAAAATTATGCTAGAATTATTTATTTATTGTTTATAATCACCGGGAAAAATTGTTGGGAATCGTAGCATAATTTTAAAATTTTCCTACGCTCACCAAGATGCATCTATGGAGTATACTAGCAACGAGGGGAAAGGAGTGCATCTACATACCCTTGTAGATCGCGAGCGGAAGCGTTCCAATGAACGTTGTTGACGGAGTCGTACTCACCGTGATTCAAATCACCGATGACCGAGTGCCGAACGGACGGCACCTCCGCGTTCAACACACGTACGGTGCAGCGACGTCTCCTCCTTCTTGATCCAGCAAGGGGAAGGAGAGGTTGATGGAGATCCAGCAGCACGACGGCGTGGTGGTGGATGTAGTGGGTCTCGGCAGGGCTTCGTCGAGCTTCTGCGAGAGGGAGAGGTGTAGCAGGGGAGGAGGGAGGCGCCCAAGGCTGTAATCGTTGCTGCCCTCCCTCCCCCCCTTTATATAGGCCCCCTTGGGAGGGGGGGCGCCGGCCAAACCCATCTAGGGTGGGGGGGGCGGCGGCCAGGGGGGTGCCTTGCCCCCCAAGGCAAGTGGGAAGCCCCCCCACCCTAGGGTTCCCAACCCTAGGCGCAGGGGGGGAGGCCCATGGGGGGGCGCCCAGCCCACTAGGGGCTGGTTCCCTTCCCACTTCAGCCCACGGGGCCCTCCGGGATAGGTGGCCCCACCCGGTGGACCCCCGGGACCCTTCCGGTGGTCCCGGTACAATACCGGTAACCCCCGAAACTTTCCCGGTAGCCGAAACTTGACTTCCTATATATAATTCTTCACCTCCGGACCATTCCGGAACTCCTCGTGACGTCCGGGATCTCATCCGGGACTCCGAACAACTTTCGGGTTTCCGCATACACATATCTCTACAACCCTAGCGTCACCGAACCTTAAGTGTGTAGACCCTACGGGTTCGGGAGACATGCAGACATGACCGAGACGCCTCTCCGGTCAATAACCAACAGCGGGATCTGGATACCCATGTTGGCTCCCACATGTTCCACGATGATCTCATCGGATGAACCACGGTGTCGAGGATTCAATCAATCCCGTATACAATTCCCTTTGTCAATCGGTATGTTACTTGCCCGAGATTCGATCGTCGGTATCCCAATACCTTGTTCAATCTCGTTACCGGCAAGTCTCTTTACTCGTACCGCAATGCATGATCCCGTGACTAACGCCTTAGTCACATTGAGCTCATTATGATGATGCATTACCGAGTGGGCCCAGAGATACCTCTCCGTCACACGGAGTGACAAATCCCAGTCTCGATCCGTGCCAACCCAACAGACACTTTCGGAGAAACCCGTAGTGCACCTTTATAGTCACCCAGTTACGTTGTGACGTTTGGCACACCCAAAGCACTCCTACGGTATCCGGGAGTTGCACGATCTCATGGTCTAAGGAAAAGACACTTGACATTGGAAAAGCTCTAGCAAACGAAACTACACGATCTTTTATGCTATGCTTAGGATTGGGTCTTTGTCCATCACATCATTCTCCTAATGATGTGATCCCGTTATCAACGACATCCAATGTCCATAGTCAGGAAACCATGACTATCTGTTGATCAACGAGCTAGTCAACTAGAGGCTTACTAGGGACACGTTCTGGTCTATGTATTCACACATGTATTACGATTTCCGGACAATACAATTATAGCATGAACAATAGACAATTACCATGAACAAAGAAATATAATAATAACCATTTATTATTGCCTCTAGGGCATATTTCCAACAGTCTCCCACTTGCACTAGAGTCAATAACCTAGTTACATTGTGATGAATCGAACACCCATTGCGTCCTGGTGTTGATCATGTTTTGCTCTAGGGAGAGGTTTAGTCAACAGATCTGCTACATTCAGGTCCGTATGTACTTTACAAATATCTATGTCTCCATTTTTAACACTTTCACGAATGGAGTTGAAGCGACGCTTGATATGCCTGGTCTTCCTGTGAAACCTGGGCTCCTTCGCAAGGGCAATAGCTCCAGTGTTGTCACAGAAGAGAGTCATCGGGCCCGACGCATTAGGAATCACCCCTAGGTCGGTAATGAACTCCTTCATCCAGACTGCTTCCTGTGCTGCCTCCGAGGCTGCCATGTACTCCGCTTCACATGTAGATCCCGCCACGACGCTTTTCTTGCAACTGCACCAGATTACTGCTCCCCCATTCAAAATATACACGTATCCGGTTTGTGACTTCGAGTCATCCAGATCTGTGTCGAAGCTAGCGTCGACGTAACCCTTTACGACGAGCTCTTCGTCACCTCCATAAACGAGAAACATATCCTTAGTCCTCTTCAGGTACTTCAGGATATTCTTGACCGCTGTCCAGTGTTCCATGCCGGGATTACTTTGGTACCTTCCTACCAAACTTACGGCAAGGTTTACATCAGGTCTGGTACACAGCATGGCATACATAATAGACCCTATGGCCGAGGCATAGGGGATGACACTCATCTTTTCTATATCTTCTGCCGTGGTCGGGCATTGAGCCATGCTCAATTGCACACCTTGCAATACAGGCAAGAACCCCTTCTTGGACTGATCCATATTGAACTTCTTCAATATCTTGTCAAGGTATGTACTCTGTGAAAGAACAATGAGGCGTCTCGATCTATCTCTATAGATCTTGATGCCTAATATATAAGCAGCTTCTCCAAGGTCCTTCATTGAAAAACACTTATTCAAATAGGCCTTTATACTTTCCAAGAATTCTATATCATTTCCCATCAATAATATGTCATCCACATATAATAAGAGAAATGCTACAGAGCTCCCACTCACTTTCCTGTAAACACAGGCTTCTCCATAAGTCTGTGTAAACCCAAATGCTTTGATCATCTCATCAAAGCGAATGTTCCAACTCCGAGATGCTTGCACCAGCCCATAGATTGAGCGCTGGAGCTTGCATACTTTGTTAGCATTCTTAGGATCGACAAAACCTTCCGGCTGCATCATATACAACTCTTCCTTAAGGAAGCCGTTAAGGAATGCCGTTTTGACGTCCATCTGCCATATCTCATAATCATAGTATGCGGCAATTGCTAACATGATTCGGACGGACTTCAGCTTCGCTACAGGTGAGAAAGTCTCATCGTAGTCAACCCCTTGAACTTGTCGATAACCCTTAGCGACAAGTCGAGCCTTATAGATGGTCACATTACCATCCGCGTCTGTCTTCTTCTTATAGATCCATTTATTTTCTATGGCTCGCCGATCATCGGGCAAGTCAGTCAAAGTCCATACTTCGTTTTCATACATGGATCCTATCTCAGATTTCATGGCTTCTAACCATTTGTCGGAATCCGGGCCCGCCATCGCTTCTTCATAGTTCGAAGGTTCACCGTTGTCTAACAACATGATTTCCAGGACAGGGTTGCCGTACCACTCTGGTGCGGAACGTGTCCTTGTGGACCTACGAAGTTCAGTGGCAACTTGATCCGAAGCTTCATGATCATCATCATTAACTTCCTCCCCAGTCGGTGTAGGCACCACAGGAACATTTTCCCGCGCTGCGCTACTTTCCGGTACGGAAGGGGTAACTATCACCTCATCAAGTTCCACTTTCCTCCCACTCAATTCTTCCGAGAGAAACTCCTTCTCCAGAAAGGACCCGTTCTTGGCAACGAAGATCTTGCCTTCGGATCTGAGGTAGAAGGTATTGTTGGGTAACGTAGCAGAAATTCAAAATTTTCTACGCATCACCAAGATCAATCTATGGAGTAATATAGCAACGAGGGGAAGGGGAGTGCATCTACATACCCTTGTAGATCGCGAGCGGAAGCGTTCAAGAGAACGGGGTTGATGGAGTCGTACTCGTCGTGATCCAAATCACGGATGAACCTAGTGCCGAACGGACGGCACCTCCGCGTTCAACACACGTACGGAGCAGCGACGTCTCCTCCTTCTTGATCCAGCAAGGGGGGAGGAGAGGTTGATGGAGATCCAGCAGCACGACGGCGTGGTGGTGGAAGTAGCGGGATCCCGGCAGGGCTTCGCCAAGCGCAAGCGGGGAGGAAGAGGTGTCACGGGAGGGAGAGGGAGGCGCCAGGGCTTAGGTATTGCTGCCCTCCCTCCCCCCCACTATATATAGGGCCAAGGGAGAGGGGGGCGCAGCCTTGGCCCTTCCTCCAAGGAAGGGTGCGGCCAGGGAGGAGTCCTTCCCCCCCAAGGCACCTCGGAGGTGCCTTCCCCCTTTAGGACTCTCCCTTTTTTCTTATCTCTTGGCGCATGGGCCTCTTGGGGCTGGTGCCCTTGGCCCATATAGGCCAAGGCGCACCCCCTACAGCCCATGTGGCCCCCCGGGGCTGGTGGACCCCCGGACCCCTTTCGGCACTCCCGGTACAATACCGATAAAGTGCGAAACTTTTCCGGCGACCAAAATAAGACTTCCCATATATAAATCTTTACCTCCGGACCATTCCGGAACTCCTCGTGACGTCCGGGATCTCATCCGGGACTCCGAACACCTTTCGGGTTACCGCATACTAATATCTCTATAACCCTAGCGTCACCGAACCTTAAGTGTGTAGACCCTACGGGTTCGGGAGACACGCAGACATGACCGAGACGTTCTCCGGTCAATAACCAACAGCGGGATCTGGATACCCATGTTGGCTCCCACATGTTCAACGATGATCTCATCGGATGAACCACGATGTCGAGGATTCAATCAATCCCGTATACAATTCCCTTTGTCTATCGGTATGTTACTTGCCCGAGATTCGATCGTCGGTATCCCGATACCTTGTTCAATCTCGTTACCGGCAAGTCTCTTTACTCGTTCCGTAACACATCATCCCGTGATCAACTCCTTGGTCACATTGTGCACATTATGATGATGTCCTACCGAGTGGGCCCAGAGATACCTCTCCGTTTACACGGAGTGACAAATCCCAGTCTCGATTCGTGCCAACCCAACAGACACTTTCGGAGATACCTGTAGTGCACCTTTATAGCCACCCAGTTACGTTGTGACGTTTGGTACACCCAAAGTATTCCTACGGAATCCGGGAGTTGCACAATCTCATGGTCTAAGGAAATGATACTTGACTTTAGAAATGCTCTTACCAAACGAACTACACGATCTTGTGCTAGGCTTAGGATTGGGTCTTGTCCATCACATCATTCTCCTAATGATGTGATCCCGTTATCAACGACATCCAATGTCCATGGTCAGGAAACCGTAACCATCTATTGATCAACGAGCTAGTCAACTAGAGGCTTACTAGGGACATGGTGTTGTCTATGTATCCACACATGTATCTGAGTTTCCTATCAATACAATTCTAGCATGGATAATAAACGATTATCATGAACAAGGAAATATAATAATAACCAATTTATAATTGCCTCTAGGGCATATTTCCAACAGTATCCCACTTGCACTAGAGTCAATAATCTAGTTCACATCACCATGTGATTAACACTCACAGGTCACATCACCATGTGACCAACATCCAAAGAGTTTACTAGAGTCAACAATCTAGTTCACATCACTATGTGATTAATACTCAATGAGTTCTGGTTTGATCATGTTATGCTTGTGAGAGAGGTTATTAGTCAACGGGTCTGAACCTTTCAGATCCGTGCGTGCTTTACGAATATCTATGTCATCTTGTGGATGCTACCACGCGCTATTTGGAGCCATTTCAAATAATTGCTCTACTATACGAATCCGGTTTACTACTCAGAGTCATCCGGATTAGTGTCAAAGTTCGCATCGACGTAAACCTTTACGACGAACTCCTTTTCACCTCCATAATCGAGAAAATTCCTTAGTCCACTAGATACTAAGGATAAGTTCGACCGCTGTCATGTGATCCACTCCCGGATCACTATTGTACCCCTTGACCAACTCATGGCAAGGCACACTTCATGTGCGGTACACGGCATAGCATACTGTAGAGCCTACGTCTAAAGCATAGGGGACGACCTTCGTCCTTTCTCTCTCTTCTGCTGTGGTCAGGTCTTGAGTCTTACTCAATACTCACACCTTGTAACACAACCAAGAACTCCTTTGCTGATCTATTTTGAACTCTTTCAAAATCATGTCAAGGTGTGCGTTCTTTGAAAGTATCATCGGGCGTCTTGATCTATCTCTATAGATCTTGATGCCCAATATGTAAGCAGCTTTATCCAGGTCTTCCTTTGAAAAACTCCTTTCAAACAACCCTTTATGCTTTCCAGAAATTTTTACATCATTTCGGATCAACAATATGTCATTCACATATACTTATCAGAAATGTTGTAGCGCTCCCACTCACTTTATTGTAAATACAAGTTTCTAACAAACTTTGTATAAACCCAAAAACTTTGATCACTTCATCAAAGCGTATATTCTGACTCCGAGATGCTTGCTCTAGTCCATGGAAGGATCGCTGGAGCTAGCATACCTTTTAGCATCCTTAGGATCGACAAAACCTTTCTGATTGTATCACATACAAACTTTCCTTACGAAAACTGGTAAGGAAACTTGTTTTGACATCCATCTGCCAGATTTCATAAATGCAGCTAATGCTAACATGATTCCGACGGACTTAAGCATCGCTACGGATGAGAAAATCTCATCGTAGTCAACTCCTTGAACTTGTGAAAATACTCTTTGCCACAAGTCGAGCTTCATAGACGGTAACATTACCGTCCATGTCCGTCTTCTTCTTAAAGATCCATTTATCTCAATGGCTTGCCGATCAACGGGCAAGTTCACCAAAGTCCATGCTTTGTTCTCATACATGGATCCTATCTCGGATTTCACGGCTTCTAACCATTTGTCGGAATATGGGCCCACCATCGCTTCTCCATAGCTCATAGGTTCATCATTGTCCAACAACATGACTTCCAAGACAGGATCACGTACTACTCTGAAGTATTACGCATCCTCGTCGTCCTACGAGGTTTGGTAGTGACTTGATCCGAAGTTTCATGATCACTATCATAAGCTTCCACTTCAATTGGTGTAGGTGCCACAGGAACAACTTCCTGTGCCCTGCTACACACTAGTTGAAGTTATGGTCCAATAACCTCATCAAGTCTCCACCATCCTCCCACTCAATTCTTTCGAGAGAAACTTTTCCTCGAGAAAGGACCTGTTTCTAGAAGCAATTACTTTTGCTTCCAGATCTGAAATAGGAGGTATACCCAACTGTTTTGGGTATTCTTATTGTGACGCCCCCGATTTGACCGTACACTAATCATGCACGCAAATGTGTATGATCAAGATCAGGGACTCACGGGAAGATATGACAACACAACTCTAAAACATAAATAAGTCATACAAGCATCATAATACAAGCCAGGGGCCTCGAGGGCTCGAATACAAGTGCTCGATCATAGACGAGTCAGCGGAAGCAACAATATCTGAGTACAGACATAAGTTAAACAAGTTTGCCTTAAGAAGGCTAGCACAAACTGGGATACAGATCGAACGAGGCGCAGGCCTCCTGCCTGGGACCTCCTAACTACTCCTCGAAGCCGAACTCCAAGTAGAATCATCCTCGGGACCTCTAGCTCCTGGACTCCAGCATCTGGTTGCGACAATCAGGTATAGAAAGGGGAAAAGAGGGAGAAAAGCAACCGTGAGTACTCATCCAAAGTACTCGCAAGCAAGGAGCTACACTACATATGCATGGGTATATGTGTAAAGGGCCATATCAGTGGACTGAACTGCAGAATGCCAGAATAAAAGGGGGATAGCTAGTCCTGTCGAAGACTACGCTTCTGGACATCTCCATCTTGCAGCATGTAGAAGAGAGTAGATTGAAGTCCTCCAAGTAGCATCGCATAGCATAATCCTACCCGGCGATCCCCTCCTCGTCGCCCTGTTAGAGAGCGATCACCGGGTTGTATCTGGCACTTGGAAGGGTGTATTTTATTCAGTATCCGGTTCTAGTTGTCATAAGGTCAAGGTACAACTCCGGGTCGTCCTTTTACCGAGGGACACGGCTATTCAAATAGATAAACTTCCCTGCAGGGGTGCACCACATAACCCAACACGCTCGATCCCATTTGGCCGGACACACTTTTCTGGGTCATGCCCGGCCTCGTAAGATCAACGCGTCGCAGCCCCACCTAAGCACAACAGAGCGGTCAGCACGCCGGTCTAATCCTAAGCGCGCAGGGGTCTGGGCCCATCGCCCTATGCACACCTGCACGTTGCGAACGCGGCCGCGAGCAGACCTAGCAACCCACACGATCACGGCGGTTACGTCAAAGCGGTCCAACACGGCGCGCGCCACTTAGTCGCTGACGTCACGAAGGCTTCGGCTGATACCACGACGCCGGGATACCCATAACTCCTCCCGCGTAGATGGCTAGTGCGTATAGACCAAATGTCCAGACTCAGATCAAATACCAAGAACTCGTTAAGCGTGTTATGTATCCGCGAACGCCGACCAGGGCCAGGCCCACCTCTCTCCTAGGTGGTCTCAACCTGCCCTGTCGCTCCGCCATAAAGTAACAGTCGGGGGCCGTCAGGAACCCAGGCCCACCTCTACCGGGATGGAGCCACCTGTCCTTTCAGCCCCCTCATCAGAATCACTTGCGGGTACTCAACGAGCCGACCCGACTTTAGTCACCACATGTGTCATGTATATAATGTATATAGTATATACCCGTGATCACCTCCCGAAGTGATCACGGCCCAGTAGTATAGCATGGCAGACGGACAAGAGTGTAGGGCCATTGATGGAACACTAGCATCCTATACTAAGCATGTAGGATTGCAGGTAAAGGTAACAACTGTAGCATCAATGACAGGCTATGCATCAGGATAGGATTAACGGAAAGCAGTAACATGCTACACTACTCTAATGCAAGCAGTATAGAGAAGAATAGGCGATATCTGGTGATCAAGGGGGGGCTTGCCTGGTTGCTCTGGCAAGAAGGAGGGGTCGTCAACTCCGTAGTCGAACTGGGCAGCAGCAGTGTCGGTCTCGTAGTCTATCGGAGAGAAGAGGGGGAAGAAACAGTAAATACAATGCAAACATAAACATGACGATGCGTGACATGACAATGAGCAGTGCTAGGTGTGTCCTAACGCGACAGTAGGTGGTACCGGCGAAGGGGGGGAACAGCCGGGAAAGTATTCCCGATGTTTTGCATTTTCGGATAGACGGACCGGAGGGGGAAAGTTGCGAGTTCGATATGTTAGGGAGGTGTGGTGGACGAACGGACTGCGTATCCGGATTCGTCTCGTCGTTTTGAGCAACTTTCATGTAGAAAACATTTTCATCCGAGTTACGGTTTAAAAGATATGAATTTTCAAAGATTATTTGAATTTCTGGAATTATTTAATTAACAGAAAAGGGATATGACGTCAGCATGACGTATGAGTGACGTCAGCAGTCAACAGTCCGGTTGACTGGTCAAAACTGACACGGGGGACCCACCTGTCATAGACAGTGGGTTAAACAGAGTTCAAACTAATCTAAATTTAGTTAGTAAAACTACTGGGCCCACCTGTCAGTGACTGATCAGGTTTTAACTAATTAAGTTTATTTTTAAAAGACGTTTAACTAACCTAATTAGGTGGTGGGGCCTATATGTCAGTGGCTGGGGAATAGTACCCCGCGTTGGCCATGGTCAACGCAGTCAAACAGAGGCGCAGGGGCCCACTGTCAGCGGCACTGGGCGGGCCCCACGCCACGCCAGGTCAGGGCCGGCGCCGGAGGAGCTCCGGCGACCAAATCAACGGCGGAGGCGCTCGGGACCTCGCCGGAATCGTGCTAGGGGCGGCCGTTTCGCGTGCGGTTGGCACCGTTCGAACACGCGCACGGCGCCATGTCGGATGGTGGTGGTGGCTCGCCCGGGGACGGCCGGAATACCCATCGGCGGCGAGCATGGGCGGCGACGGCATTCGGGGCCACGTCGGGAATGGGCTAGGGGGCACAAGAGCACGGCGGAGGGCTCGGACGGGGGCCATGGCAGCCGTGGCCACGGCGGTGACGCAGCAGGGCGGCGGGAGGGTGAGCGTGACGGGGGAGCGAGCTATGGGATGCGGTGAGCTAGTGAGGGGAGGAGGAGGAGGTGGAGCTCACTCTGAGAGCGTAGGGTCTCGGCAGCGGGCGCGGGGAGAACCGGTGGAGCAGGTCGACGGCGAGGTCGCGCGGTGGCCGTAGATGGGGAAGAGGAAAAATGCGACGGCGGTGGCGCTCCCGGTCCCGATCCAGTGTCGAGGAAGAAGAGGCGAACCACGACGGAGCTCCCGGACTTGTCGGAGTGGCGAACGATGGTCGGTGGCTGCGGGAACGACGGCGGCACGTCGGCGATGGCGCTCGGGTGAGGCGGGTGAGCGAGACAGAGGGGGGGAGCGTGTGGATCTGGGAGGCGCAGAGGCGGGCGAGAGGGGGGGCAAGTGGGAGAGATGGGTGGAGGCCAAGGCGACGGGGCGGCCTTATCCCCTCCCGGCGTCGGCGCCGGCGAGGTGGTCGGGCGGGGACGGGCCCCTGTTGCTTCCCCAGTCGGGGGAACAGGGGGGGAGGCGACCCAGGGAGGGGCTGTGGGCTGGTAGTTGGCCAGCTGGGCCAGGTGGCCTGTGAGCTGGGCCGCCTGGTCCAGTGAGGGGGGGGGGTTCCTTTTCTTTTCTTTTCTTTATTATTTTTTTTGTTTGCAAAAATGTTTAGCACCTAAATG